>NC_046379.1:20630721-20693221 GCF_011125445.2 Fundulus heteroclitus
TTTTTTTTTTGAAAATCTAGTAAGTTTCTAAAAGGTTTCTAGGAGCTGTGATAAAAGACAAACCGTCTAAATACCACTTAAATATCAATCCGTTGCAGCATTTTACCACAGCTACGCAGTAACAAGACATTAAAATAAATCTGAAAGGCGAAGCAAGTCTTTGCAAACCCGACTGATAGAGAAGCGAGCTGAGGGCCAGCTATTTGTGTTTGAGTGTAAGCGCGAGGCAGTCAAGGCCGAGTAAAAGAATCCATATCAGGGGAGAATCGGAGTGGTGAAAGGCAGATCAATGTGCAAACAGCAAAGCCTTGCAAAAATAAAAAGAAAATCAGCTCTGTCTAAAAGAATTCTTTCTACACTCTCAGGTCAGGGCCAAAACCAAATGTGCCAAATGCCTTTAAGACGAGTCGTTTTAGCTCCTTTGGGCCTTGGAAGATTAAAGTGGCAGTATGTATAAACCCATATTTGTGTCGAGCATTGTTCCTCCACCTCTCCGAGCTCAGAGGTAAGTGTCTTTGGATTTTATGTTAAAGTTTCTGGGATGGATCTGACCTGCTGTTGCCATTGTTTCAAACAACACAATTGTTTATTTCATGTCCCGCCGCTAATGAAGCATTTTCACTTCATAAAAGCTGGTATTTAAAGCCAAAAGGTTAAAAAATATTTAGAGCTTGATTGATGGATTATGTGCGGATTGTTGTTTAGAAACCTTTAGAATAAAGCCACCTTTAAAAAAAAAACTGAAAATTGATCCAGCTAAAAACACCAACCCCCATCAATTTCACATTATAACAAGGTTATGTAAGCAAAGTGGTGAAGCCCAGTTAAGGAAATTGCAACTCCTGTAGACAACTGCGATGTTCAAAAGAGAAAGGAACTCAATATTCATGTAATTGCATTGTTGCTTTCAGTTATCTTCCTTCCAGTCATTTTTCTTTCTTTCTTTTTTTTTTTTTTCAAGCCTCGGAGGCAATTTTTTTTCATCCATCTCTCGTGGCAACAATGGGGAATGATGCACTGTACAGCAGGCAGACAGAAAGAGAGATACTTAGACAGCTTATCAGACAGACAGATCAGGGTGTGCTTGAATTATCTATGCAGTGAATCACAGAAGTTACAACTTGTGATCACAGGGGGGGAACGAGAGGCAGGGAGACCGACGGGGGGAATGACAGACGTAGGGAGCGAGGAAGAGGCAGAAGCAGGGGGAGAAAAACAGGTGAGAGAACGGGAAGAAGAGGGAGGTGTAGCTGAAAGTAAGAGGGGAAATAGAGCGATGGAGGGAATTGATGTTCCCCACGCGATCTATACAACTCTCAATTATCCTACTGCAGTCTGACGACAGCAGCTCTTCAAGAGATGAAGAGAGGAGGAAGAGGAAGAGGCAGTGCAGGAAACGTCAGGGAGGAGGTGTGGGGGGGGTAATGGTCGAGAAGGCGCCTCCTGTTTCAGCAGTATCTACTTGCGTTGCAGACTGTGATGGCAAGAGCTACGTTGCAATGCAAATTCACTGTCCTATTTGGCTCCAGAGGACAAAAAAAAAAAAAAAACAAGACTCTGGGAGAAGGAGAAGGCAGAGGTAGGCAAAGAGAGACAAGAAGATTTGAAATGAGACACGGTTAAAAAAAAAAAAAAAAAAAGAAAATACAGAGAATGGAAAAACAAAATAGCAGACAAGAAAGCAGTGGAGTAGAATATAAAAGGAAGAGAACAGAGTGAAAAGGAAAAGACCAGCTTTAATAACAGAAAAAACACAAGAGATGTGGAAAAAGGGAAAGAAAAGCAAAATATTAAAAAAAAAAAATCCAATAGAAACCTTTCTATTTACAGAAGCTGACTTCCTCTCAGAAAAATCAATGTAGACTGTAGCCAAAATCCCCACTGGCCTTTAAATAAAGATCCTCTCTACATGAGCATTTTCACACTTACAGTACCCCACATGTTGATTAATCTACCTGCGAGGATACTACAATGACTCACAGCTCATTTACTGGAAGATTACCAAACCTTTAAACCTCAGTGCCTTGTTGTTTAAACCTCATTTTTTATTCCAACTTTGTTTCACATCCTGCAGGTACACCAAAAGAGAGGCCCAGATGCTGAGGGGAAGGTAAAAGGCAAAGAAATTAATCTATTTCTACTCCCAACCAAAAAAAAAAAATCTAATAAAAAAAAAAAGCAGAACGAGCCTGGCAAAGTACTATGCATGTCACCAATGTCCCTTTCACGTTTGGAGCCACAACCTTCAATGCATCCTACTGGGATTTTATGTGATAGACCCACACAAAGTGGCATAAAGTGAAAAGAAAAGGTGCATGTTTGGTATGAAGGCCTCCGAGGTTTGTTAAAGATCATTAGTGAACAAACAGCATCATGAAGAACAAGCAACACAGCAGGCAGGTCAGGGAGAAAGTTAATGAGAAATTTAACATACAAAGGCATGGCAGTGCACCTAAACCGATAGACCGGGCAAGGAAAGCATTAATCAAAGAAGCAGCCGGAGGTTCATGGCTACACTGGAGCAGCTGCGGAGGGCGGAGGAAACTGTTCACTACAGGTCTGGCCTTTAAGGGAAAGTTTCAAGAAGAAAGCCAGCGCTAAAAGAACAACATGAAACGACTCATTTTCAGTTGCCGAAGGCCGCATAGGAGATACAGCAAACATGCAGAGAAATGGGAGCTTGTCAGATGAGAGTCACCATTGAACTGCTTATAAAACGCCACGTGTGGCGGAAAAGTATCACCTGATATTAGCCCGAAGACACCAGCCCCGCCACGAAATAAGTGGACGGCAGCATTATGATGTGGGAAGGCTTTTCTTCTGCAGGGAGATGTATACAGCAAAGCCCTGAAGAAAAACATTAGCAGGAAGCTGGAGGCCTAGGTTCATCTTTCAGCAGGTCAGCAGACCCCAAACACGATGGAAGGGTTGAGATCAAGGTTCTCAAACTCCAGTCCTCTGGTTTCCTGCAACTTTATCCCTGACCCAGCACACCTAAATCAGATCGCTGAATTCCCCCTTTAGCACACAGTCACACGCGACAGATTCCTGCCAATGACCTGCGTATTTGATTCAGTTGTGTTAAAGCAGAGAGACATAAAAGCTGCAGCGTACCAGCTCGCAACTACTGGAGTTTGGGACCCCTGGTTTAGATCAAAGCAAGTCCATGTGTTAGCATGGCCCAGTCAAAGTTCAGACCTGAATCCAATTTAAAAAAAAAAAAACTGTTGCAACACTTAAACAGTGATGTTCACAGAGGCTTTCCATTTATTCTGCCTGTGCGTGAGCTATCCATCCATTTTCTAACAGGTCTATCCCTATTGGAGTCGCGAGGGGTTGCTGGTGCCTATTTCCAGCTGTCAGTGAGCGAGAGGCGGGGTAAACCTTGGACTGGTCGCCAGTCTATCGCAGGGCAACACAGAGACAAACAGGACAAACAACCATTCACAGACACACACTCACATCTAAGGAGAATTTAGAGAGTCGTGTTTTTAGACTGTGGGAGGAAGCCGGAGTGTGCTTGAGCTGTTTATATAAAAAAGAATGGATTGAAATTTCATGTCAATGTTAATCATCTTTAGTCTACTTCACAATTATCCCCCACTTTGTGTAGGATTCATAAAAAAACTAAATAAAATACATGGAAGTTTGCAATTGTAAAAAGACATCATGGGAAATGGTTCCAGTGAATACTTTTGCAAGACACTGTATTGCCTGACATGATAACATTAACTACGTTGGGGAAAGATGACCACTTGCTATTTTTCCCTTTAATACAAAGTACTAAATCTGTAACAAAAAAAAGTGTTACATTTAAGGTCACTTGCACTAAATCTGAGTGCACATCACACTTTTCTGGGAAAGCAGCACTAACCACTGCACATGTGGAAACGTGTCGATTTTGGCTTTCTTTTGAGCTAGATGCGTGGGTCATATTTTAATTGCGAATGACTTTAATTTATTTAAGAGAGTACTGATGCATCATTCATTAGAAATGAAAAGTGTTGGGCCTGCTGTCAGGAAAAGCAGGAAAAGGACTGCTCGTCTAGACACTGAAAGGAGAGCTACTTTGCTTTGCTGATACATAATTAAAATGAAAGTTACATTTTATGTTTTAGAAAGTGTTATTTTGATCCACAAACCCCAAATCCTGAAAAAGTTGTAATATTATGAAAACATGCCTTTTAATAAATAAATAACCAATGCCCATTATTTGCTATATTGGCTGTTTTCTAACTTTTTATTGAAGTCACGGTAAACCCAACATTTTCAATTTGTGTCTGTTTTTTATTTTATTTGTAAAATACATAAGATGTACAAGCACCCCTGCCTTCCAGACTTCTAACATGTTGCAAAAACATGTTGCCGATGTAGAGCACAAACAAAAACACACCTTGGATTTTACCCATCATTCACAAGAACAAAGATCATTTTGAATGGCTTCAGATGATATGAAAATCAGTGTTGTATAGTAATGAAGTAAAAATACTTCACTACTGTACTTAAGTATATTTTGGAGTACTTTATACTTTTCTCGAGTATAACATTTTTTGATAACTTTTACTTTTACTTCACTTTATTTCTGAACTTAATTGCATACTTTTACTTCAATTCATTTTCAATGTTTGCTTTAGATACTTGTTACAAAAAGAGTAACTAAACCATGTTCTTAGTATACACCCCCTGGTCTAAATTTTGCCTGCACTTGGTTGTGTACAATTTTAAAGTGCATAGCACTTACTTGAAGAAGGAAAACTGAAAGCTTACAAAAAGGTTGTATTTTCTATTTAAACTTGATCTAAATTTCTCCTGCACTTGGTTGTTTGTTATTTTAAGTGAATTTGACTTTCTAAGTTTACCAAAATCTAAAAAATGTCATTCAAACTGCATTTGCTTTGTTTTACTTTTTACTTATACTTTTTATTATATTACTTGAGTACATCTATTTTTACAGTAATTGTCATACTTTTTAAGACATTTCAGATACTTTAAGACTTTTACTCAAGTAACATTTCAGTCAGTGACTTGGACTTTTACCAAAGTCATATTTTAGAGAGGTACTTATACTTTTACTTGACTCTGAGATTTCAGTACTTTATACAACACTGATGAAAATAAACTTCTTATCCATGCAAGTGAAAACCAAGCCTGAGGAAAACCACGTTGGCTGTTGTGCATCAAAAGCGGTTCTCCTTGAGTGCCTTTTAATACATGATACAGTTGTAAATAAATATCCCTTTTTTACTTTATAATTAGTCATTCTTACCGTACTGGTTTGTTCAGGTTAAGTCCTTCAGTTCTCATCTATCCCCTGTCACAACTGGCGTGCCTCAGGGCTCTGTCCTGGGACCCCTACTTTTCATTATTTACATTCTTCCTATCTGCAATATCTTCCAGAAAATTTAACATCTATTTTCACTGTTATGTGGCTGACACCAAGCTTTATCATTCATGTAAGCTAAATTCTATACTTCCCTCCTGACTATCCAAATAAAGTCCTGGTTCACTTCAAACTTTCTTAAACTGAACAGTGATAAAACTGAGATCCTCCTCATAGGTACTAAATATATATTATCCAAAGCTGATAGTTTCTCCCTTTCACTGAATGGTTCTAGTCTTCCCCTCACTCAGGTTAAGAATCTGGGTGCCATCCTCGATAGCACTCTATCCTTTACCTCTCACATCAACAACATCAAGGGTTCTGCTTATTTTCACCTATGCAACACTGATCTCCTTTGTCCCTCCCTTTGCCCTCACTGTATAAATCCTTGTTCATAGCCTTGTTCCACTCCACATTGATTACCGTAACTCTCTTCTCTTTGGCCTTCGTCAGAAATTCCTCCATAAGCTACAAGTGGTTAAGAATTCAGCTGCTCACATTATTACCAAAACCTCTTCATTTCATCCCATCACCCCAGTCCTATAGCAGATAGGAATTGTTTTGTTGTTTGCAACATCCACTGTTTTACAGCCATGTTTGGGAGCTTTACCATTTAATGTTGTTAATTCACTTCAATGGGGGATGCGATGCGAAGCTTGTGCTAAGAAAGCATAACCTTTCCTATTAATCTTAGAGTCACTCAACCCACTGTGGGAACAGAAACCAATCTAAGTCATTGAATTGTGGTGTTCCAATCACTTCCATGGCTATAGGTGTATTAAATCACGCACCTAGCCTGCCTATTGGAATCAATCGGGAACAACATCCACTAATTCAAATGCAATGCAAAGCATCTTATGCGGTGGTGTAAAGCACTCTATCACTGGACTCTAAAACATTGGCTATATGTTCTGTGGTGTGACAAACTATGCCTCTGTGACCGGATATCCAGTAGATGAGTCTGGGTCTGGCAGTTGCAAGGAGAATGGCACTTGAATGTCAAAGTTACGGCATATGCTGTTTATCAGTAATTGGGCTAAAATTATCAGTTTTATTGAAAATAATTCCAAATGCTTCAGTGTATCAAGATCCTTTGAACAATTTCATTCTTATAAATATGTCAGAATAGTTTGGAGATGGTCCTTTACTGTTTTAACACAACTGAGGACCAGTGGCTCACAGCAAGGTCCCTGAAAACATGAATAAGTCAGCTTGGGGTAGATGTACTCGACTGCCTTGAATAGAGTCCTGACCTTAACCCAACAGACCACTTTTGAAATTGGTGCCCACATTCAAACAACAGGTAAATTTAACACAAATCCAATCTTTTTTTCCATGTGTGATCCATGTCTGTTTTTCTCATGGCCGTGTGAACGGCCCAGTTCCGTTCTTTTAACCCCCGAAAAAAAATCCAAGCAATGCTACTCCCATATGTGATATTAATTTGGATACTTTTTGGATATATTTTAAAGCATCCGCAGTCTGAACAGTCATGTCACATTTCATCCTCCCTTTACGTCACTGTCTTAGCTCTCACTACACATCCACACAGATTTCTCTACAACTGTAGCAGTCACAACTCCACAATAGACCAATGTCAATAGTTGTGCTGTTTTTTTTATTTATTTTTTACCTTTCTTCTTCTTGTTAGGATGTGGTCTTATTATTGTCAGCACCAATTACTCAATAACGTTTTAATAATACAGAGAACCCGCAGTGTTGTTCTTTTTTTAAACAAAACTTTATTGAACGCTTCTAATAACAATTACAGCCGTTATTACTTTGGTAAACTACGCTGCTGTGACGTCTTCTTCTGTTATCAGCACAGGCATCATATTAAACCCTGTGAATTAAAGCTGGTTACAAAAGAGTCTTTTCTCGTAGTCGGGGTGGGAAGAACACGAAAAAAAAAGGTTTGTTTTGGCTCTGTATATTCATACTGCACGAGACGGTCAGCTGCAGAAGTCAGTCCCACGTCAATGAAGATCGATCTAGCGGGCGGTAGAGGGGGGCACAGAGACCCGAGCACAGAGCTGGAGTAGAGCTAAAAGGTGAGAAGCAGACTCACAGCAGCTCATGGGGAGCTCTGGTGCAATTAGTAAAAACTGCTAACATTGGGGACATGTTATGCTGCTTGGGCAGGACTACCCCATTAAGATAACTTACAGAATAAACGCTGCAAGTGAGCAAAATTAGCATGTCCGACCTGCTTAAACCACCAGAATTGAACAGCGGGACTGCGCACTCGCAGTTTCACAGATGTGTGAGACATTTCCGCTTCTCTAACCTAAACACGCCCGTCTAGATCCCGTCCAATCACAGTACAGTAGTCGGACACCTCTTGAGAAAAAAAATTCTGACCAGACATGTTGAATACGAGCAGGGAGACCGTCAAAGAAAGGGCTGAGAGATCACAATGATGTCAATCGCTGCAGGTGCAAGAACAAATCTCCCGTTTCTCGTGGAGTATGTAGCGGCTTTAAAGATAGGATGGTATTTAAGTTGATAAGTGTCTGCAGGGAGACAAGCAAACACCTTTGACAATACATTGCAATGTATTACCAAAGTAACCTTTGCAACGTAACCTGAGAGAGCTGGAGGTGGGAACTGTATGCTATTTCAATTAGCGTTAAACAGCCCCCGTCTAACCAGGTAGGGGGATCTTTTCAGCTGTGTTGTGTTTCTGGAGTGAAAGCTTACAGATCAAGGCTTGATCTAGCTCTTGGTTTTACATGCTTTTTTTTACCTTGCCCTTTTCGGTTAAAATAGGTGCCAGAACTAAGGACTAGACCATGAACTGTCTCTCTTTAGGCTTCTGAGAGGCTTTTGTGGTTTCGTCTACACATTCTCTGTTGAATACGGGTCAGGATACTCTGCTTTCACAGCTCTGCGTCTATAAGGCAGCACAGAATGTGATTTTGTATTCTGGTATTGAAAAATGCATGAACATCTTTCAAAGTGATGTGATCTTTAAGGCAGTCTATCTAGTTTTAAAATTTTAATGTGCCTTGATTTAAAGCTGTCATCACAGGAGAGTAAATTATCTCCATGAAATGCACCAATAATACCACATACCATCACAGAACCTGGCTTTTGGGCTTGTAGATAGCAGAATGTTAAATGGCTGGCACTTAAAATGCCAGCTACATTTATTGGCACCCCTGGTAAAGACGTGTAAAATCTTAAAATAAATTCATTTTGTACTGCAGCAGCATAATCTCAGACTGAAACTGTTAAATCAAAATTTGAGTTCATTTATCCAGTGGGGGGGGGGGGGGGGGGAGTCTTGTTGCTAAAACAGTGGTTGCTAGATGCTTGTTCCCCTGCTGTTGATGCTTTTTACAACCCCCTTCTCCTAATCCGACAGCACTTGGTCTTCTTTTATGACATTTCACATGGTTGGAGCATACTGAGAGAGAGATCTTTGACCAGTCCTCTTTGATCTAGATTACGCAGAGTCCTGGGTCCTCAGTTATGCTCTCTTTTCTTTAAACCCACTCCACAGAGGACTGTGATGGCCGTAGAAAAAGCCTGGTTTTGTGCCTGGTAAATCATTTCTGTTGTGATTCGGTCAAATATTTTTTGTTTGTTATCCTGTCTCCGTCCTGTAATGGAGCGGTGACCTGCCCAGGGTACACAATGAATGGATTAATTTTCTCTCTACTAAACAGATATTTAAAGGAGAAACATACCCACAGCATCAGAAATCCTCTGCCATACTTAAGAATGTCCTCATGGTGCTTTTAAACATATGTCTGTTTTATTTTATGCCCAATCCACCTAAAGTGTGTGTTGCCAAAAAGTTTTATTATTGTCTCATACTGTTCCAATTAAGGTCTCGGTAGTATATAAAAAAACAAGAAAGGGTATGAAATACATTATTCTGGGATCATTCCAAAACAACCACTTGGCATGCAGTTTTTAATGGCTCTTATGGACACTTGGTTACCCCAAGAAGCGGTTCTTTGCCGGAGTTTGTGGTGTGGCTAGATGAGTAGGGGCCCAAAAGCCAGTTGATCAAATAATTTGGCCTCCGTGTGAAGCTAAAATTATAAACTATGTTTATGTTCTACTTGAACAGAAATCATCCACGACCACTTGTGTGCTGCTGGATTAACCCCTTAACTGGCAACAGGTCCCCATTGCCCCACTGGAACGCATTTTTGTCTTCAAAGCCATTTAGTTCCTACTGTAGACTTCTATTTTAAAAATTCTTGTTTCATGATGGTCATCTACGCTCTATTCCTTTGATTGACACCTCTTTTGACTAATTGCGTTGATCCACAGTTTCTCCAGAACCGATGTTATTCACCACAGCTCATTTCTCAAAACCCTCACTCCTCTGTTTTGAGGTGCGTCGCTCGGACCAGTCAATTTAGACGCTCGTTGCGACATGCGGCGATTGTAGCCAGTGAAATTACCGTCACATGGATTTATCGCTTGTGGGTGAGGACATTAAAGCTCCATGGCAACAGCATACGTAAAGCTCATCCAGTTGCTGCACTCTCAGTGCATCCTTGTGTGTAAAAGTCAGCTTTTGGTGTTAGACATGCATTTTCACCAGAAAATATATGTAAAGCTTCTAGGAAGACCCGAATAGCAACAGAAGAAGCGGTGGAGTTTGTCAAAGGAGTGACAATGTTTTTTCTGATTACTTATCAGAAAAGTTTTGGAGAGCACCTAGACGTACCTACAGAAAAACAGGTCTGGAATAGTAATTTATTGTATTACATTCCAATTTGAACCTGTTACACAAAAGACTTCTCTCTTTTGGCTCCCTTATTTTTCAGCTAGAATCTCCTTGCATCAGCCTGCAGCTGCATGTTGACGAAAGAAACAAGAGCAAAAAATTGACATTTTATGTGTGTTCCTACTTCAATAACAAAAAACTGGTTAAAAGAACACCACACTGGATTTCTTAGTTTAAAATTTTATTGTATTACCTTTACAGACACCAAGCTTTTGCCTCTACTCCAAAGGGTTCAAGAGCAGTATCAAATTTAATTTGGGCATTTTAAGCTGTTTTTTTGGAATTTTGGGTCTGACCGTCAGACCTGTCAAAAATTCCTTTTACCGCTTATTTTCCCCCAGCAAAATACCCACGAAATGTAGATTTTGTAAACAAAGGACCAAAATTTCTTTAATTTTCTCCTGTCATGTCATCGTTTTAGTCTGACTCTTCCATTTGCGTTGTATTTTTAAAAGGAGCAATACGTAATAAGACATTTAGTGTTTCAAATCGGAACAACACACAAAACAGCCTTTTATGCAAGTTTTGTTTATGTTTTAGTCCTGAAAAGCCTAGGCAGGGGTTGCAAAGTAGCTTTGGCCAAAAACCTTTATCCAATAACGTACATTATATAGTACATATAAATCAATGTTCGTCGGATTTGTTCCTGATGAATAAACAAATAAAATGCTAATAAAATAGCGTGGAAAATGACTCTCTTCACAGACTCACCCAGCATCTTCACAAGGTTGTATGCTTTTGTTCTGGGGTTCATAGACACATTTCACACCAAAGGATGCTGACCTTTGGGATGCAGAGCCTGTCTCTTCCTGAACAGAATGATAGCTGCATATTCCCCTGCTGCTTATTTCAGCAGATGAACATAACACCTTCAGGCCTCTGGAAATAGTACTTTGCCTGGAGTTTTTAGTCGATGTTTTCTATGAGGTGTTGCCTCAGCATACATCTACATGTGTTCTCCTAATAACTCAGATTTTGTGAATTAACCTATGAGAAAGTTATAAAACCATGACATAATCATCATCATCATCATCATCATCATCTTGGCTTTCCCAAATTGTTTAAGGCATAGTAATCTTAGCTCATGCAAAAATCCTTTTTTGCCATTGTGCTGGTAATTAACAAATAGAAATAATTTTGATAACCCTAACTGATCTTAAACAATGAAAGTTTGATCTGATTTATTGTGCTGAAATAAAAAAAAAAATGTCAAAAATATCCCTATTTAAAATCAAGGTTCTAATGTAAATTTATATCTGCAAAGAGAATAAAATCACTGCTCTCAAAAGAAACTCAGTCATGGTCTATTACTATGGTTTACATGTGTGCATCGACACGTATGCGTTTGAAGATGCTCTGTAACAGAATGTGCGTGTTTATACGCGATAATCAAATGGGGACAGCAGCGAGGCGGTAATTAGAATTATGCCATTTCCCATCTCTTCAAAGCGGTATTGTCTTTAAAGGTGCCCGTGATTATGATTGATGTGCCTTTTGTGGTGCGTGTGCTCGGATGTGCGCGTGTCAGATTGAGATAAAGGGTTATTGTGTTCGGACTCTAGCTGTGCTGCTTTCAAAGGGGGCTGTACTGAGTCATTATGGTCAGTAAGACGTCCATTGATCAAGCTGTCAAGTATCTCTGCCTCTGCATGTTTGTGTGGGTGCGCCGTCTCCAAAGTGCGCGTGTGCTCGCCCGATAAGCTAATTGCCCCTTGGCCAATGGATACACACAGACTAATGGCTTAGAAACATTAAGTCAATTAGTGCATATAACAAGAGGAAACGATATTGTCATTCACTCTCTCATTTCCCCTCATAAAGTACTTTATTCAGCTCCCTCTGTTTGTTGTTGTTTGTGTGTGCTGTAGGGACGAGCATATGCTTTGCCTCTTAACACTTTCACATGTACACAGCAACTCACGAGGTGTCAATATGCAGATACGTGCTTGTCGATGCACGTCAGCTAAAAATGAAGCTTAACCACCCGTGAAATCACAATGGACAAAAAGATATCTCTCAATGAACGCTCAGATGAAAAGACAGATGTTTGCAGCCCCGTTTTCACAAACTCCGTAAAAAGTCTTGGGGACGTAAGCACATTTACTCATTTATTCATAAGCACACGCAAAAGGTATTTGCGGCAGAAACGGATCAACCGTACCCGCTGTTAAACCCGTTTGTCAGCCTGGTTTTTTACCTCCCAGCATTCTCATTAGGGCTCTGCTGCTGAAACCTAAATCTGTCAGAGCACCACTGTACCTCAGCATTATCGCACGGAGAGAGCCTCGCGAGGTGCTGTGTCAGTGTCACTGTCTGATCGCGGCCTCTCCCCACAGAGGAGTTTACGCTCTCCTGTCCCCCGCCCCAAAACTGTAACAAATTCCCAAAACATTTTCTCCGCTCGAGTAGCCTCAAGGTAAGAAGCAGGAAGCTAAACTGTTCTGGTTCAGCTCCCAAGGTCAGCCTGTGAGAGGTGCGCTCTGAAAAATAAAAAATGAGGGCCACGGTTAGAACTCGCAGGAGTGCAGTCGAGCTGTTTAGCAGCTTACAGTAGCGAACCGGGGGGGGTTGCGTATGAAAGCATTGAGGCTGTTATGGAGCTGAACTGAAATGAAAACAGCAGTTCATTACTGCTTGGCCAGTGCCAACTTTGAATACTGGACCTCCAGTAAATGCCATATTAATTGGCACCCCCTATAGTAACTCTTTGGGAAACACAGCATGAGCAGCACTAAAGCCAACCGATTATTTCATTCCCCTATGTGGGTGAGCTTCGCAGTCATAATGTATGTGACAGTTTCCACTAGCTGGAAGGACTACTAGTCAGAGCTTGAATGATTTTCATCAAAGTTCAAGAGCCGAGAGCCTGCTAGCCGTCGTGTTTCAAGACATTATTAGCGACTAAGACGGATGTTTTAGCTGAGCAGTGTGTGCATTTATGAAGAATGGATAATTTGTGTTTTGGCTTTAAAAAGGCGTCTGGTCACGTATGTTGACCGTAAAATGGAAACACACAAAAAAAGCATATTTTCATATTCAATGGGAACATTGTATGCTAAGCGTTCACATGATAGTGTTTACCTAGTCCTTTTTGAGCCTGAAAAGAATTTTGCACCGGGCGCAATCAGAAGACATAAACATTGTCGTGCCAGCAGTGCTGCGGCATCATCAGAAAGCAAGATGTGACAATTGGCGCAGCTACTGTAAGAGCCAGCAGAAATAAAATATAATAAGCCCATAGGGCCCAATAAATTAATCGTAAATACTGTGTTTGCACCCAGACTAAACTACTGCCTTAGAAATCTGGAAAGTCATTGCATGTGACTATTAGGCGCCTTTAAAAAAAATAACATTATTTTTACTTTGTAAAGAGTGTGCATGAAGTTTTAAAATTCTTACAACTTGCTTTTGTTTTATAAAATAGTTTGCCATTTTAATAGCAGCGTATGCATTCATATTTATGAGGATCATCTGCAGAGCCACCTGGACCAGAAATGCCTGGGCCAAATTTTTGTCCCAGTCCAGCCCGGCCTTAGTGACACTAGAAGCTGCGTTCTTCCTACAAGAAATGTAACATTATTTACACCCCAGGGAACGAAAAAGTAATGGATTGCTAATCAGAACTTCCTGGAAACTCTGGTCAAACTAAAATAGTAACACGTGATTTAAAAAAAAAAAAAAAGCTTCAATTACATTTAATTTAAAGGGATTGTTAGAGGTGGCAGTAATTGCACCACTGGCCATTTTGTTAATTGCAATTATTTCTTAACGTGGTCATTCATCACAAAGAAAATAAATAACTCAAATTAAAAGTTGTTTTTTTCGACGTTTTTCAATTTGAGATTATGTGACTGCAATCAAAGATTACTTCAATTTAAACGTATAGCCAAGACTTTGCTTTTAAGTCATATAATATAGTTCATCCTGTATAAAATAATGCCACAAGCGCAGGTTTTTAATTTGTTCTATTTGATCGCAGATTGTCATTTATCCGGACATAAAGCAGGTGGTTTTGGATCAGTCTCTGTGGGCTCATCACATCTCGCCTCTGGGATTTTTGACCATGCCTTAAAGCAAAACTGCTCCAGCTCCTTCATGTCAGGTGTAAACTTGTAAACAGTGATCTTCAAGTCTAACATGAGATTCTGAATTGGATTGAGGTTTGGACTTTGACTAGGCCCTTCGAACAAATTTTAATGTTTCCCCCTAAACCCCTTGAGTGTTGCACAGGTTTGGTTCAAGAACATTTATTTAGCACCATCCAACTTTCCCTCAACTTGAACCAGTTCTTGCTGCTGAGGAACATCTCCAACAGTATGATGCTGCCACCACCATGCTTCACTGTGGGGATGGTGTTCTTAGGGTGATCGGAAGAGTTGGGTTATTGGGTTTTCCTTGGTGGCTGAAAAATAAAAGTTTAGTTTGTTCTGGCCAGAGCCCCTTCTTCCATACAATTTGGGAGTCGCCCACGTGCAACTCAAAACCTGCATTATTGTTTTTAACACCAAGTAATGGCTTTTTTTTTTCTGGCCACTTTTCCATAAATCCCAGCTCTATGGAGTGAACAGCTTATTGTGGTCCTATGGGCAGATCCTCCAGTCTCTGCTGTGGAGCTCTGCTGCTCTTTCAGGGTTTCCTTTGGTCTCTGTGCAGCCTCTCTGATTAATGCCTTCCTTACCCAGTCTGAGTTCTGTTGGGCGACCCTCGCTTAGCAGGTTTGTCGTGGTACTGTGTGTTTTCTCTTCGAAGATAATGGATTTGATGGCGCTCTGTGGGAACATCAAAGATTTGGATTTTTCTTTACAACCCTGACTTGTACATCTCAACGACTTTGTCCCTGACTTGTTTGGCGAGCTCTTTGGTCTTCATGGTGTGATGGTGAAATGCACTTCTTTAATCTTTCAGCATGATAACTTTTCAGATACCTTGCAGTTCACAATTCCTGGAGAGAAACATCCAAATATCCAACAGCCTCAGAGAAAACTCCCCAGGCAGGCAGCACATGTGTAAGCTACTCCTGGAGAGCCTTTCTGGACGACACATTGGACAGGGCCAAGAGACCCGATGGAACCCAGATCAAGAAGCCCCAGTTGGTTCTGAGAAGGTAAACAGTGTCTGGTCCAAACTGGAACTACCCCATGTCCTGTCCTAACATAACACTGTTTACTAGCGCCTGTTCTTTGTCTGTTGGACCCCTCTTATAGGTTCTTCCAAGCCTTCCTTCAGACTTCAGAAAGGTATTTAGAACATTTGGTGACTGGATGTGGTGCAATCATTTGATCTACAATTGAAGTGTAAATGCAGTGATTCTATGAATAAACATAATGTGTCATAATGCATTAGGGGCGACAGTCGCACAGGAGTTAGGGAGTTCGTCCTGCAATTGGCAGGATCCTGGTTTCATCTCCCACACTGACCATCTCAGTCGTTGTGTCCTTGGGCAAGAGACTTCACCTGTATTGCCTGTTGTCGGTGGTCAGAGGGCCCGGTGATGCCGATGTATGGCGGTCCACCCCAGGGCAGCTGTGGTGACTAACATAGCTTACCAACGTCAGGGTGTGAATGGGTGGATGACTGACTGTAGTGTGAAGCGCTTTGGGGTTGTCGTACTAGTTAAAGCGCCATAACAAGGACAAGCCATTTACCATTCTCATTCCTTTCATGCAGAGACTGATACACAGATAGATATTTGACAGATTTTATGACAGATGAGAGATGGAAATTATTTTGAATACATACTGATTCTTTCTGTGCATCATGTGTATGCTTCAGTAAGGAGAAATACATTTATCCAACTCATCTTGCTGCAGTGATTTAGCCTCACTTCTCTGATAGTGGATCACCTTGACACAGATAAATACAACTACTGAACAACTGTGCTTGCTCTACAGAAAGACATTTGGGATCCTGGATTAAAACAAAACAACAACATCCATATCATCATTTTGAAATTCTTAACAAATACAAGTTATTAAACTTAAAAAATACCAGCAAATCTAAGAGTTGTACTAGAAAAATGTCGAGTTAAATTGACTTTTGAAGATATGAGCAAAAGAAGAAATTCAACATGGCAAGTGAGTTTTCTCTTTTGAAGTTATGACTCAATGAAAAAAAATTACAAATATTTCCGCATTTAAAAGCATTTATCCCAAACGAAACAAAGCTTTTTTTAAGCAAACATAAAATAATTAAAGTGATTATTTTTAATAATTCTGTCTATGACAAAAAAATATTCATAGAAGGCATGTCACTCATCTCGTGTTTAAAAGTTTCTTTGTTAAAAAAAAACTAATTTGGCAAACTAAGCCTTTGTCAAGTTTTGATTGCAGATAAACTTCTCTGTGCAGTTCTTTGTGTAATGTCTCATTTTTAGAGCGTCAGGAACTGCAGAGGGAACTATAATCTGGATTTAAAGCATATTTAACTTTCGGATCATTGCTACTATACCTGCTTCACCTTCAACAGACTAAACAAACTATTTTCACCTATTCTGTGGTCTCATTACGTTGTCTGACATCAGTGACCCGTACCATCACTATACAGTATTAATGGGGCTTTTTTTTATTATTATTTCTATAGCAAACATGAATTAAATAATGTTAAATATTCCAATGTCTACCAATGACATATACATTTTGGCCATTGAAAAAATAATAAAAGGATACACTGTGATAAATTGCCAATCAAAGCATAAAGTTTTTAAATCACCTATGTGAAAACATTTTGAAAACATCTTCGGGCTATTTGCTGTTGATTAAGTGTAAAAAAAAAAAAGGATCCCTTGAAATATAAAACAGTAGTGTAACACCAGCAGGTCACATGACTGCCGATACCTTCCAACATTTAAGATTATTCCCTTAAGGGGTGTGTAAACTTTTCAGCACGGGAGCCCAAATTGTAAAGTCAAAAGTAATCGAGAGCCAAAAACAATTGATAAAAAAGGATAAGAAATAACCAAAACATTTGGTTGTGATTTTTTTTGCCTGCTCTACAAAATATAATACATTTTAATTAAACAAATTAGTCAGATTTTCTGAGGGATGTTAAGTGACTGCAGAATCAAAGCTAAAAACCAGTTTAGCTCATTTGCTTTATAAAAAATGGTCACCCAGTTTGCAAATTATGTTAAAAAATTAATTATTTTTGGTCTAGCAATATGAGAATAGAGTTTTTAATAAATTCATTAAAAACAGCTTTTAATGCACAAAGGTTTGCATTTGAGTTAAAGTCCTCAGATAGATGATATTTACTATGAAATTAAAGCAAATGTAAAAAGTGAGTTTATTTAAAGATGAACATTGTGATGTACTCAACACTTTCAGTTGTAAAGATCTTCACCTTTCTGTAAAAGTTTTACCCTGATAAAAATAGAAAGTTTCCATCTGCATAAGCCATCTGGGCTGGCGGACCAAATCTT
Organism: Fundulus heteroclitus; assembly: GCF_011125445.2. Lineage (NCBI taxonomy): Eukaryota > Metazoa > Chordata > Actinopteri > Cyprinodontiformes > Fundulidae > Fundulus > Fundulus heteroclitus. Next base: position 20,648,269 of record NC_046379.1, read on the forward strand.
TCTTGAAATGCAATTGTGGGGGCACACAAAATCAGACCAGACGCCGCAAATGGCCCCCGGGCCGCACTTTGGACATACCTGCTCTAATTGGTCTTTGAATCAATGCATGAAATACTCTTCTGTTTTAGTGAATTCTTAATTCACATTTCTCAGCAAACAAACAATTATCTAAATGAAGATTATCTATTATAGAATGGTCTTACAGCCATAATTATGAAGACAGGGCTATCTGGTAAGCATCTGTGATGTGTAAACATGAGGAGTGTAACATCCACTGTGCCTATTTTTGGGGAACGAAATGCACAAAAACAAAAAAAACGTTTTTCGTTTAAGAAATGCAGCCCTATTCATGTGTTATACCATCAGTAGTTATGCAATAGCTAGCCAAGAAAAACTTATTTTATTGGCAAAATGTTATTCCTGATTTTAAGCTGATATTCAATAATTGGCATGTTGATTCCATTTGAAATTGCAAAAATTGTTCCGGTAAGGGTGTTATATTTTGAAAAGCAGCTTTTTTTCAGCTTTGTATGCATCTTTACCACACCTGGTGGTAAATGCGTCTGTTGCCGTGGCTGGAACCCAGTTAGACATGTGACTAATGGTTTTAAATTGAATTTCTCTGTAAATAAAAGCACCTCTTGCAGCTTCAGTCCCCTGTTCTGTTTGACATGATTTATCTATCCAACTTTTTGGCTGCCTAAGCCTTGCAGCCTCCTCTATGATCTTGTCTAAATTTACATCTCTCTACATGCCCCTCTAATCGTGCCTGAGAAGTTCTCATTGCTGCTGATGAAAGCGTAAGAGGTCGATCAAATGCAAAGCAGCCTCTCTAAAACCTCCTTTGCATCATGCATTGCTACATCCTTGTGGCTGGCCTCCAGCCTCAAACACAAGTAGGATGCCTCCGACTGCAGCGTTGCCATGAAAATCAATGATCGCCATTTGGCATTCTGCCATAAACACGGGTTCTAATATTTATAAGGGTGATCAGTGATTGTTTGTTTTCAGCTGGAATAAAGATAGCAAGAAAAATGCACACGGGTTTTGATTGAGGGAGATGTCGAAGAAAACAATTTCTCTGGGTAGTGTCTAATGGATTGGAGAGACCAGAGAGACGTTTGTCTTTTAACGCCCCAGATACATTAAGGAGGTATAAAATATGCTTGTCAGCCTGAATCAGTGTTATGCCACAACACAATTCAGATGCAACCGAGCGAGTTTGGGCTGCAGAAAGAGATTATAGCAGTTATCAGAGGCGACAGCACAAAGGAAACAAAACCACAGGCTTCAGTTGGGCTTGCTGAGCACAAACCTCCAACAAGCTTACATCAAAGCATCCTATAATCAATTGAAACTAACAGTTTTAAGGATACTCTGCTCCACTTTCAAATGCAAGTGGCGTAATTTTCCAGTGTCTTTATGAAGACTTTGCTTGTTTGTATGTTTTTTTGTGTTAGTTTTTTTACATACAGACACGTGATTGGAAAAGCAATACGATAGTCAATTCTGTTCTTTTCAATACCATACACATTTTTTCAAATGGGAGATTGACAGTCATCATGTAGGTAGTGGAAAATGTGTATTGAAACATTTTTTTTTTTTAAAAACAGAACGTTTTTACTCCAATATATCTGAAAATCTTGTAGCAGTTGTACCAAGTTGGAGTTCTTGTTAAAATGCCGCATGAAGTGAGAGGCTGCAACAAAGTTGCATAAACCGCCAGAGAGAAACTGCACGAACTGCATGTATTTTCTGCCTTATTAAAGCAAAGAGCATTAAAGCAATTGATCAAATTCTTCTACTGTGAACTGAGTCGCCTGTGGTGACGACTCCACAGCAGCACTTTCGGCATCCCTCAGATTATTGTTTTCATTTTAAAGTGTGCCGTTTTTTGACTTCAGATCATTTTTATTGCTGTCCTTCAAAGGCAGCGGGCAATCTTTTTAACGAAAGCACCACTTCATCTGGCTCCTGGAGGGCATCAAGGCTGCAACTGGCCAAAGTCTCTTCAAATAACTTTTGATGCTATTTTCCCCCCCTTTTATGTCTTAAATCCCTGGCAGCATTGATCTCACCAAATTGAGATTATTAAGGTGATATAACATATGAGGAGAAATGGGATCAAAACTAATTCAACAAATTTACAAATTAGAATAATTATTTACTCTCCCACAGTGTATCAGCAGCAAGTAAGTGAAAAAGTCCACAACAGGAGAATAGTTCAGAGTTATTAAAAAAAGGAAGACTCGGCTCAAATTAAATGTGCAAATGTGCAAGAATGACATGAAATAGTGCAAAATGTGCACGTATAATTGTGCATAAAAAAAACACAACAGATCAGCTACAAAAGATAAAAATATATTACAGAGCCTTGTGGATCACACTGTAGCAGGTTGCAGAGGGCTGAAGGTTATATACAGTAAGAAGGATCCAGAAAAAGTTCCCTTTCCAGACGTTTGCAGGAACATACGCTGATGCACTGCTGACAAGAAGAAAACAAAAGATTTTTCTTTTTCTCTCTAGGACCAGGTAAGAAACACTAGTTCTATCTTGCAGATAGATTCAGGCCAACGTTAGGAGGAAGCTCATTTTACCTGCCTGTTGCAGCATATCGAGGAATAAGCAAATTGTCTGCTTAGGTTCCCTGCTCACGCTGGGATGCCCAGAGGAAATCAAATTCACACAGGACATGTTGACAAAAGCTCCAGCTGTACGCGTGCTAAGAAAAACTGCCATGCTTTGATGTTAATAGCCATAATTCAAACCTCATTTCATGATCACTGCTCACCATGTCTGAGCCGTAGAAACATATTTATTCAACATGCACAAGACACCAATACACTTGAACTCCCCCCACTCTGAGGCAGAGACTGACCTCGGACCGAGAGGAAGCGATCCACCTTTCTGAGGACCGTAGCCTCAGACACAGCGGGGCTGACTCCTGCCCCATGCAGCCGCCTCTCACTTGGCTGTGAAACCGCTCCAAAGCTCGCTGCAGGTCATGTCGTGAGGACCACAACAAAACCACATCAACGGCAATAGGCAAAGCCAACTACTTCTTGAGATCCCGTCCATGTAGGCCACGTGCAGGATGAGGGGCAGGGGCAGCCCAAGCAGAGCACAACCTGCTCCGCGAGCACGCTGGGCTCAGTGCCGAGGATGCGGAGGCAGCTCTTGCTTTTTTGGGTATTACAAGGACCAGGCAGCCCCTGCATGCCACCTAGGTACCTCCTGTTCTCAAAATACAACCAAGGGACAGTCACAAGCGTTCTCAAGATCCACAAAACACATGCAGACAAGAAAGCCAACCGCCCGTGAAGCTGACACAAATACAGACAGTTTTAATGTTTCGGTTTTATATCATTTGAGCACAATTACAGACAACGTAACTATCCGTAATTAGCGTGTTGACTGGAACAGGGTTATGACAGAGTTGGGTGGCAGGCTTAATTAAATATATTCTTCAAAATCTAATTTTAGTCTATTTTTTTTTTCACAAACGCTGTGGTAACCGTGGGCACATTTATGACAGAATCTCTGACCTGATTAGCAAAATCAAAAGGAGGTGTTCCAGCATGCGAGGTGGTTGCTGTTGTTTTTTTGGTCGCGTCTAGAAACCTGGAGGAGATTGTGAACATGCACGATAGGACAGATGCAGATGAGCGCTTAATCTATTTATTTATTTTTTCATTCTGGAAGGGGGGGGGGGTTGAATTTCCACCTGGATCTCTGTGCTAATTACTGTTTCTTTCAATTCTCAGTCCACAATATATGTCTTGCAAGCTGATTTGACTTTAAATGAGAGGCATTATTTATCATTCATATCAAAGATGGCTGTTTTTAAGTGCCATCTGTTAGGAGGAAAGCACAACAACTACATCTCACCCAGTCCCTCAGCGAGAAACGCGATGCAAATGTTTGCTCTGCGCTGACATCTGCTGCTTGAAAAGGGCATTTTTACAATGTAGGAGAGACGTTTAAAGCCACAGTAAAGACAATTTGTTCCACTTCTCTTCTTTTTTTTTTTTTTTTTTTAAAAGAGAAATTAAAAGCATAGGATTCTGTAAGAAAACACATGACTCTCTTCTGTTGTTTCACACTGTCAAAGACTGATGGTAATATCAGTACAGTTCCCTGCATGTTTCAGCACTTTTGTATATATATATATATATATATATATATATATATATATATATATATATATATATATATATATATATATATATATATATATATATATATGTGTGTGTGTGTGTGTGTTTTCAGGTACTTGTGACTTTCACTGTTTACACTATACTGCAAAAGCTTTATTAATTACGGCAATAACTACGCGTGAATACATTTGGCTTTGGAAACAAGACACTTACATAAACAACAGGGCCAGGCACCAAAAATCACCATTTTCACACCTCTGAGGCAGAGGTTTGGAGTCTTGTCTGGATGATAAATGTGACAGACACAAAAAAAAAGGACTCTTCAGCAGGTTCAAAGCCTCGGTAAACCTGCCCCTAAGACTGCAAATAATTAAAAAACTTAGGGAAATCGTTGAAAGGGAGATTAAATTGAATTGCTTGATCTGTTCCCCTCAGAGGGCAGATGTCACACTTCACTCCCTTTCAAATAATATCCAACATAAAAGATCACTTGAAAAAAAAAATGCTTTTTTCACAATAAAGTTGTAACAAAAAAAATGAATAAAAAAGTCAGAAATAGTTCTTCTCTTCGAGTGGGATATGTTTAGCGGCACATGAGGGCTAACTTCACTGTTAACCTCCAGCACTTGAGCCGCCCTGACATCCCAGGGTGCAGTTGTGTAATGATCACAGCATCTCTCCAGCTGTGGGAGAAACATTCAGGTATCAGGAACACAGCAAAGCAGACAGCTAGAGTTTACACTTCCCCACAATCCACACAATGCGGCAAATAAAAAATACAAGGTTTTGATTCATCAAATGCCTTTTTTTTCCCCATCAAGGTCCAAATAGAAGCAGCTCATTGTTAAAATATGGGTTGGTATGAGATTCTCATATACCAACCCAAAATGCAAGCTATCCCCATAAGGGCATAGCTTGCATTTTGTCTTGTTTTTTTGTTTGTTTTTTTTAAGTGAAGTTCTGTGAATTTAAACATGAGTAATAGTTGTGTATTTTATGTGGCAGAAAGATGATATATAGATGTGAGTTTATAGAAAAGTGAAGCCAGTTTCTGAATGGTGGAAGGGCAACAGCGAGTCAGACTGGCCATCAATTTCAGCTGACTTTTACCATAAAACCACTCCAACATAAAACATTTATATCACTGAGACACATTTTTAGTATTTTTAAGGGGTTTAGCTTTTAGTAGTCTTGATTATTATTATTATTATATCATATTGTGCGTTTATTATTTTATATATACACTTTTACATTGTTTGCTGTGTCCACCACTTTGGACAGTATTAAATGTGCTATATAAATAAAGTTGATATAGTTATATTGGTGGATAATAAATTATTTCATTGTCTTTTTTCCACATTTTGTTTGTTGTCGTTCTCTTAATTGTCACGCTAAAAGTTATGCTTGTTGTGTCGGTCCAGTCTAAGTCCAGAAAAAGTGGAGTAAACTTCTGGATTTGCTAACAGGCTTTAGTTGTGCAAGAATGCCAAATATGGTAGGCGCCTGTGCTTGTGCAGGTGTTATAGTTGTTGGGAATTCATCCCAGCAACCTCATCACCTAATTAGGTGTCCAGCTACGGCACTGTAATGTGATAACAAAAAACTGTGAAAATCTTCACAATGGTCTCCTGGGAAACAATGAATTACCTCTAATAAAGTATTCTTTCACATGGGAGTTAACATTTGAGCTGTTTTAAATTGCTAAAATCAGCTAAAACAGGGATTCATCTAACAAGCTGTCAGACTTCCCACATTCTGAGCATTTCTTCACTGCTCAGAAGTCTCTCCAATAAATGTCTGACAATCATTACTATGCTTTTTAAATGACCCCACGTTCAAACATTTATAAACTTCATTTGAAACGATTTTGTTAAAATGCACATTGTCTGAAAACCAAAAAGCAGCAATTACTCATGCAGCTAAAATGTACTAAATTATTATTAAGTTAATATTTGCCAAAAATCTTAATTTATAGACATATTTATTCACACATAAACTTAAGAAAAATGCACTTAATTACTCATACTCCTGACAGATGGGCTAATCTAGGTTTATAGAAGAAAAGAAAACTCCAGGACTTTTTCCTGGAAAAATTACATAACATTTTAATCATTTTGAAACCGTGACATTTCTTTATTTCGGGCCCCTATCGATTCTGTTAACCTGCTCAAGCCTCCCGTCGATCCGCGCCAAAGACAGACAACAGGGGGGGAGAAAAAAAAAAAAGATGTACCGATCTCTTTAAACTACAGCAGACATGGTGTGAAATGATCCCTTTGATTGAACACTTTCCAGTACGATTATTGGCTACGGAGACATTTTCACCCCCCGAATCTGGCTAAAACAACCCCAGTCTGGCAGTCAGAGGAGCAGCTTGTTACTGTGCAGACCAATGGGCTCAGATGAATGCTAATGAAGAGGAATGAGAGGCCCTCTTGAAATAAACACTTGCTATCAAATAAAAGTAATTGATGATTTGGCTCGGAGTCTGCAGTTTCATAGTCTCCGCTGAACCTTTTTTAATCATAATTTAAACACTTTAATCATATTCTCTAAATGCTGAAAACACACCCCAGTCTGACTTCATCAGCGCTTGGAATAACTTGCCAGGGGTCAGCTAATTTAACAGTAAAAAGCAAATCCACCAATTAAGCAGCACAGTAATCTTTCTATATATTATATGTGACAGTTAATGTGGGATTGCTTTTAGATTTATTTTGCAGGCCTACTTTTTAGCTATAGTTAAGCTTAATTTCACAGTACACTTCACTTCATCTTACCTACAGATGAGGCACTTTTGTTGTTCCGGAGTGAGCAGTAAGCTGCATTTTACGCTCGGTGAAACTTAGTAATAATAGTGACAGAACTGTACTTAATGAGTGCGTTTGCAGCTTTACAAACAACTCGTACTTTCAACGCGGCCTTGCCTCGCCTCGAATGCAACTTTAAGTGCTTTACGTTCTGCCCGGCTTTCAGGTAAAGCACATAATACGGCGCTTTCGCGCAAGGCTTTAATCTTCTGTTGCACATCTATAAGTGGTTCCCCCCGCAGACCAGGAGAGTGTCACCTCAACAGGACTCAAAGTACAGTAAAGTCTGCATCAGCGGGAGAATCGCACGCAGCCGCCTGTGAATTATAGTATTTGTTAATGTCTGCGGTGCCTCTCAGGATGATGTATCAGGCCTCACTACATGAAGCGCTTGAGAAATCTGGAGAGCTGCTGAAGAGCCAGTTCAGGTTGTGTCATAATTAACTCGGCAGCAAGCAGCCTCTCTGTTCAGCCACTGGAGAAAATCCATGTGGACACCCAACTGTGGCACTTCAGCGACTGCCTGATCCCAAATGCGAGCATATTGCTGTGGAGAGCCCGGTGTTGCGTTTAAGAGCGGCAGAGCTGATCGATGGGATTGACAAACACGGAAACAAGAGGGGGGGGGGGGGGGGACACAATTTTAAATTGCACGAATCGTTACGACAAGGCTATTTTTTTCTTTAGCCTTTTCAAAACATGTGCAGCACATCGCTTGGTTTTCCTTCTCAACAGCATTGTTTAAATCTTTACTCATGAGTGAAAACATATTTGCCCCTCTTACATTTTTTTATTATTATTTCTTTGTAACAATTGTTTCAGGTCATTGCAAAAACATTTATCGGACAAAGACGTGTCAACAAGTCACTTAAATTGATTCTGTCTGAGTAGGCTGAAAGAACTCCAAAAAAAAAAAATCAACATGGCACAGCCTGATCTGAAGGCGTTTAGGAACAGATGAGAAACAAAGGCAATGCCATCTATCAGTCTGGAAAGGGGTTAGAAAGCTGTTTCCAAGGCTTTGGGACTCCACTGAACCAAAGGGAGAGCCATTATTCACAGAAGGGAGAAAACCACAGCGGTGGTGAACTGTGGTGAACCTTCCCAGAAGTGGCTGGCCAACCAAGATTACTCGAAGTGAGCATTCACTACTCCTCCAAGAAGTCACAAAGGGAGCCTAGAACAACATCTAAAGTACTGTAGGCCTCCCCTGCATCGGTTCTGGTCAATCAATTATGATTCAGCAATTAAAAAGACACAGAGCAAATATTGGCACCCATGCAACAGTTCAGAGATGAAAACCATTGGTGACTAAAAAAAGACGTTTGCCAGAAAACATCTAGACGCTTCCCCAAAACTGAGGGAAATATTATGTAGGCTGACAGAACCAAAGAGGAATATTTTTGGAAGGTGTACATCCTGTTACACTAGGTGTAAAACTAGCAAACAATTTTAGAAAAATAACATCAGACCAACAGTAAAACATGGTGGAGGTAGTGTGATGGTGAGGGCTGCTGGGCAACTTGCCGTAATCACGGGAGCCATGAATTCTGCTGTCTAGCAAAAAAATAACCATAAAATTATGACAATCATTTGAGACTTCAAGATCAGTTTGCAGGAAAATGGTTTGAAGCACTTTAGGAAGTGCACTGCTGCTACAGGATTAAAATATACAATTAAGGCATTGGAGAGTATTGGTGAAAGTCTGGACTTTCACCTGCCTGAGATGCTTTGCTGCGATCTCACAATCCATTCGTGCGCTAGATCTTTCCAGTAAGGCTAAAATAAAATCTGCAAAGAAAAGCCGGCCAGACTCCCTCTACAGCAATCAAACAAGTGTTTGCAAACGCTGTAGGACCCATGGATCTGAGCTTGTCAGACTTAATAATTGGCACAACCAGTTAAAAAAGGTCCTTTTTCATCAGACCGAGTCATTTTGCAGAGTCTTTCCTCAATAGCTAAATTAAATTGTCGTTGGAAAACTGCTTTTTTAATTTAATCTGGTCATCTGTGTCTGACATCAAAATTCTTTTGAGGGTCTGAAGCATTCATGTGGGACAAAGACAGAAGAAATCTGTAAGGGTGCACATACTTTTTCCACAAACATTGTATGGGCAAGTGTAGATGTATTTAATGGCCTCGCAGTCTGACGGTAGTAGAAAAATGATTCATAAGAACGTGAGTCAAAATTGCTGTCAGTGAACAAAATTGCAGCATCCAGCATGAAAAGAGCGTAGGAAAAATGGTAAACACAATCTAGAAATGCTTTTGCTTTTTATTTTTACTTCCTTTGGCCTCGGGCCTTCACTTTGCTGGAAAACAGACAAGCTGACAAGCTAACAAGAGACGGGATGGACGGGATATTCACACAGAGGCAGCGATACGCAGACTATAAAAGAAAACTGGGAGAAACAAGGATTTAACACAAAGAGGGAATAATCCTCGCCGAAAATGATATGGTAAAGTACAAATAAAACGGTGGACTTACACAGAAAGAAAAATGGAGCACAGGTGACACAAAAGGTGGTGATACAGAGGCTTAAAAACATATCCATGCCCTTTTCCCCCCTATTTCTTTACGTCACAGCCACAGACTTCAAAATGTTTTTTACTGGGACTTTTATAAATCCTGCTTCCAACAAGACATGGAAACAGCTAACATGTGGAGGAAGGTGCTCTGGTCAGATGAGACCACAGCTGAACCTTTTAGTCTACATCAAAACATCGTGTATGGTGGAAAACTAACAGCGTTATCCCGTGTGGAGACACAGGCCTACGTGTTATAACCCTGTTAGAGGACGCAAAAGACCTTAGACTGGGGTTAAGATGCCTGTGCAAATTCTCAATTATCCGGGTGTGACAGCTGTTCCAACTGTCACACAGAGACAGGAATGGTAAAGGGTTTCTGTTATTCCTTTTAATATTACTTTACATATTGATTAGTGAATAGTTTAGGTTCATATCTTTAAAATTGTTTTCATTAGTCTGACACTTTCGTTAACTATTTGCAGTGCACACATTTAGTTAACTTTGTCAGTTCTCTTGTATTTTGTTAAATGCAACAAATTAATTTTCTTCTTTTGAGTTACCAGTTTCCTCTGGACCTGTAGCTGAAATCATACAGATGAGCTCCAGCTGATGGCTGTCAAACTTCATCAGCGGGTCGTTCCATTTGTTTGCCAGGGGAAGGGGAAATTTTGACTTTAGTTTATTTAATTTTACCATTTCTTTAATGCGTCTTCTTTTTGTAACTTAGTTCAATAGTAATATTTATCCAATTTAAAGATTTAGTTATGTGCTGACCAGTATTTGTTTAAGTTCTTGTGTGTTTAACTACCCCCTGTGTGTGAATTAGCAGTGGTCTGATCAGCCACTATTTAAGTTCCCCCTCATGTCTCGTTTGTTAGGTCAGTTTTGTGCTTGAGTTCTTTGTGTTACTACCTGAGTTGTAGTTTGTTATGTTGACCTCAGTTTTTGGGCCCCAATTTATAATTTTTGTAATAAATTAAGAATATATTTTTGAAATTTCAAAAAATAAATAAATAATATATATATATATATATATATATATATATATATATATATATATATATATATAAACTTTCGTCTCTTTGGCTGGTCTATGTAAAACCTTCACACCGGGTCTTAAATCAGACGTCAACAGATTAAGGGTCATTGATTTGCATCTGAGGCCGTGTGCTTCAAAGCAGCAGCGCTCCAATAACAGGTTGCCAGCCACTAGAATTGACTCCTGCATAGGTGTTGAAACGTTTTATGGAAAACTGAGCCAAAATCCGGCTGCCTCCGATTTAAGCCTGTTTGCAATGACCCAGATAACCTAGAATTTGCTGATGACTAGGGTTAAGGTTCATCACCCAGCAGGACAATGATCCCAAACATACAGTCAGAGCTACAATGGTTAAGACAAAAATGTATTCAGGAGTTAGAATGGCCCAGACCTATAAGTCTTACCAGTTGTGGTAAGACTTACTGACTCCTATTGAGTTTGAAGATGTGTAGCAAAGAGAAGGAAATCAATCCACATGTGGAAACCTGTGGGGGGCATACCCCCAGCAAAAGTTGGGAGGGGTCTGAATGCAAATACACATCAAACATTTTCCTTCCACTTCACAAACATCTGCTACTTTATGTCAGTCTAGCTCGTGAATTCCTTTTAAATCCCCATAAAAAAAAAAAAAGTGTGACAAAATGTGCACACAGCTCTGGGGGGCATGAATACTTTTGTAAGCCAGTGTGATACCCTGTTCCAACACAATAATGCCATTGTGCGGGTAAAAAAGAAAACAACCCGCCTACCAACTTCCTCGCGAACATTCACGCACCACAGAACCATAAACAACTTGAAGTCTTCTCAACGTCGTGTCAAAATAACCCTCGAGGAAGACCCCCTGCTGCTTGATGGCGTGTCGTTTTGTCGAGCTTCCATAAAAAAAGCCTTGAGTCGGCGCGCGCGCGATCTCTCCACGCAGGCACGCTTGCTTCTGCGGTGATGTATGAACCCGACTGCTCCGACTGGTCCGTGACAGCACCAGAGCCAGGGCCAGGGCGGCACGCGCCAGACATCTGGTGCGGCATCAGGACCAGGTCACCCGATTCGTCTCAGGAGCAGGCTGAATATCTGACGCATCAAAAAAAAAAAAAAAAAAAAAGCTTAGAGGAGATTATGTCAACCTGAGACATTTACCCTTAGGACATGTATTGACTTAAGTAACTGAATTGATTCATTGACGGGAGCTTTTCTTACTTGATTTATTGTTCCGTATTATATTTTTTTTTAAAAAAATGCCTTTTGTGTGAATTAAACAGGACTTTGAGCGAGAAGTGAAGAGAAATAATGCAATTTACTTTATAATAACCGTGTTTATGTAAAAAAAAAAAAAAAAAAAAAGGAAATTTAACAATAAAGAGAACACGTATGATAAAAAAATAAATTTACATAAAAAGAGTGCCTTTCACTGTCTTGTTTATTTGATGAATAGAGGCAATTTTGGTCAGAGGTTTTACTTCTGGGCCACATTAAGCGTCAGCTCCAGGAGAAGCAGCAGTTAAAAGCTTCTTATTTAGAGATTTATATTATGATGTATGTTGCAGAGGTTGTAGTTATTTTTGGAGTGTAGGCTGAGCAATAAAGCAAGATGATGAATTGTCATTGCATTTCTATTTATCAAGCTGTTGGGGCACCTCTCGAGCTTTCTGTGTGCTTTGCATGTGTGCAGAGAATATAAATTTGGGCAAAAAGGGGGAAATATAATTCTGTTTGTTTTGTACATATTGGAAATGCCTTCTTTTTTTTAATATATAATCCACATTATACATTGCAGTCTGCAAATGCTTCTTGGGCCCCGAAGCGGAGAATAATGGATGACTCACCCTTACAGTTTGATGTTTCTGACTGAGACGAAGCCTAAAAATAATCTTTCTGTCCACTGGCTACTTGCTTTGAGGAAAAGCTGTCATGACCCTGGAGGGTGCTAGTTGGTATGCAAACGCGTGTGGGAGAGCTTCGGGGGAATCTCTGCCGGAGGGGCGTGGCCTTCACCTGCAGGTCTCACACCTGTGTGATGTTTCAACCACACTTTGCCTGAAGCTCAGCCACCATGGCAGAGTCAAGCTGATGTATTACCTCTTGACAGGTTCCAGGAAATGAACATGTGTGTTACTGCTTACCTTTCTTCGAGCTGATTCCTTGTCCTGTGTGCTTCAGGTTGAGCGCTCCTGCCGGCTTCCGCGCCAAGCTTCTACCACTCCTGACCTGACAGACCTGTCCGGGAACCCTCCACGGTTGTCTGTCCTCTTCGGTCCCCTGCCTGCCGCTCTCCAACCATCTCACACCAGCACTATTCAGATTTCCCAGACTCTCTTGCTCCCCTTACTCTGGAACCCACTCAACTACTCAGACTCACACAAAGCAAACCTCGTTCCCAGCCCTCCACCAGGATCCCGACTAGCCTCCATAACGGTCTTCGTCAACGCAGTAAGATTTTCACCCCCTGCACTTAGGAATCCAACCTCGTCCTGCTACTACTGTGATCCAGCTGCCTCTTTCTTCTTCTGGACACCACAGAAGCCAGGGGTCTTCAGGGGTAAACCGTGGGTCCCACCATGCTGCATGTCTTAGATGTATCTCTTGCACATTAATCAAATGATTGCATCACCTCCTCAGCAGCCATCAAGGGCTCTGTTAATCACCCATTAATTTAATTCAGGTGTGTTGAGGCGGGGAAACACCTAAAACATGCAGGACGGTGGGTCCCGAGGACCAGGGTTGAAGGCCCCTGCGTTAAAGTCAAGGCTCCCAGTTTCACCAGTGTTATTTCCCTTCCTCTAAATAAACTTTTCCTTGAAGATCTGAGTTCTGTGTCAAGAAATGTCCTCAAATTGTGACAAGGACGCTATTTTAAAATGATTTAGATCAGGTTATTCAAAATTGTTATATTATTTATAGTAACTGCAGTGATTGTCTAACAGTGGCTTAATATATATATATATATATATATATATATATATATATATATATATATATATATATATATATATATATTAATCAGAGTTTTCATCCACCATGGCTGTTCAGATCAAACTAAAGCAAACTAAATATATATATATATATATATATATATATATATATATATATATATATATATATATATATATGCTCCCAAACTGATGTTTTAAAGCCCTTATTTCTGTTAAAATGATTTGTTTTGCTTACATACAATAAAGATACAGCATTTAAGTTTAGAATATTATATCAAACTGATAAAAAAGTACCTTTTAATACAGAAATGTGGGCTTATTGAAAGGTTTGTTTAATACTTGCTTTATTTTCAAAAGGTACTTTTAATCTGACAAGTGAGCTTCATTGGAAGCTATATTTTGTTTTATGGAATATATATTTTTTGACTGGGACAAAAAAAAAAAAAAAAAACTTAAGTCTGAGCTCCTTTATTTATACAACTCTGTCATTTCTTTGGTGAACAACACTGAGGGAAACGCCGAGAAGCTCTCCTCCCACACCTGGGCTGGCTGCCGCTCCAATAACAGCTGCAACTCAGTGCAGCTGAGGCAGGGTTGACCTGTGTCATCACACCACTTCCAATCAGTGCCAATTAGTGTGAAGGTGAGTCTGTGTCAAGGTGATGATGCCTCGTCCAACCTGTAACACAGTCTCTTGTTAGAATTTCTGTCATTCACCTCGATGCAGCGAGCGCCCGGAGTTTACTTTCTACACTCGGGGACCAGGGAGATGGTTTCTAATTGGCAGCAAGTGCAGGAAACTAGAATTAGAGAGACAAGCGCACTGCCTCAACTTGTTTTTTTGGTGCAGGTTACAAAGATAGGAAAATGATGGAAGATCTGTTTGTGAGCAGTCTGAATCTCAACGGTGTGACGAAAAGAGGTTGAAAATTAAAAAAGAGAAAACGACCGCGCCCAGGATGTGAACAAGAACACAAAGAAAAAAAAAACAATCCTAAAAGAGCAGACTGCCCCATGTAAGGCACGCCAAGGCAAGTTTCTTTATATACCATGTTCAGGACTTGTGATATTTTCCAAAATGTGTTAACATTTCAGCGTCTTTTTTCCCCGTCTTCTTTTAAATGTTAATTTTAATAACACCATACACACCTCCATTCACAAATTTAAGAGGACACTATTTATTGTTTTGAAATGGGCCTAGTCACATACTATCCATCCATCTAACCATTATCTACACACGATTATCGCTATTGGGGTCGCCAGGGGTGCTGGTGCCTGACTCCAGCTGTCTAGTCACATACTAAGACTTTGCAAATTTTTACACCAGTAGATCACTCTGGTTGCATACAAAGGTTTTCCATTCAAATTATTGCACCCTGTTGGCTGTTCATGTTTTATTTCTGTGTTTTACACAGCAATGTCGAGTGGAGGTGCAAAAAAAGAGAAAAAGTCCAAGATCCAGTGTGAATAAATGCATTTTAAAAAAGCGGGAGGTCCGGGTCATCGCAACAGTAAACAGAGGAGGCAACCTGACTTTCACTTAGTTCTTTCTGAAAACGTTTCAACATTATTAAAAAACAGCAGTGCACCAACTGCAGGTTGCTCAAGTGCGAGCCCCCAGAATAGACAAAGACTCCTAAATATGTGTCGAAACGTTTTCAAGGAGAACTGAGCAAAAGTCAGGTTGCTTCTGATTTAAGCCTGTTTGCTGTAATCTGGTGTTCACTTTTGACATTCACACGGCCTCATCAGTGAACAACAGATTATATTATTCCCCCAAAACCTTAGAGAAATAAAATTTGTTTTCATGGCCCCTTTAAAAATAACTCTATAGAGAAATCTATGGAGACTGACAGAGCATGAGGTATTTTGGGGGAAAAAGGGAAAATAATTCAGTGTTTAGTTTAGGTTTTTGATGTATTTAAACTAAAATTACCTCATTTGAATAGGTTTTATTTGACACGTAATGGAAATGTTGACGCAAAACACTGCAAATTTAAAATTGACGCACACCGCCTTGTCTTGCACTTGCAACCTCTGCTTGATAAAAGGAAATGTTGAAAGACACTCGGTGTGCGTAAATCCACAGCAATGCTCCGGTAATTCCCTGATTTCTACGAGAAGTCTACTTTTTTTTTTTTTTTGTAGAGAGACAAAAAGAGCTGCAGAAGATGCTGATCCTATCTGAATTTTGTATACATCTGTACGCTCTATTTATTTTTGCTTCACTGCATCTGTCAGGATACACACCGCTGCCCCACAGGCTCCAGCATAGCCTGAGCAGGACAGGAAGGCTGCCAGTAAATCTGTCAGGAGCCAAACTCACGCATCGCGTGTTGAAGCTTAGGCAAAGCACGAGTGTATGATTCTGGACAGGTGCAAAAATGTGACGTGATGTTTCACTTGTTTCTATATAAACAAAAATATGAGGGAAGCGCGATTAAGCTTATATAATGATGATAATTGGTATTTCAGAATGGCTTCCATATTATGAGTATTGCTGCTCTGTGATAATACTCCAGGAGTAGTTGGGGAGATTATTTCTCCTGCTGGGGCTCAGCATGTTGCTGCTTAGAATGCTTAGAGTGACTGATTCTTTATAACAAAACCTTTCCAGCTAAAACTCTCTCTCTCTTTCTGGCATTAACTTGCAGACCAACAAGCAGGTTCATATGAAGTTCATCGCACCACAAGCAGGAAGTTTTTCAACGTTTACCTTTTTCATCAATTTTCATCAACTGCTTTTTTTTTACCAATATATTATTTATTGACTTGATTCAGAAAATGTAATAACAGCAACATAAATTAGAATGTAAATATTGAAAGGACACTTACTGATCTGAGGGACTCCTGTGGGCCGCCGTCGTTGCCTGCTGTGAGAGACAGAAAAATGTACAGCCTTGCATTGGACATGTTACAGAACCCATTATTTCATCTGCCTTTTCACGTTTCATGTTGGTCTGAAAACATCTTAGTTCACCTTACTTGTTGGTGCCCATAAGTGTTTTTAATGGGAATGCAGTGGATCTCAAACTGACTTTATTGTCTTTTATTGAAGTGATTTGGATCCATTCCACTGAATACTATAGGTGGACATCAATTGGACCAGTTTGTGTTGGAAATTGTCTTGAGATGACAGTTTTGATGAATTAGCCTTTTACTTTGTTATTACATGAAACTAAAGAAAACTGAGAAAAACTGAAGTAAACCGGACTGAGTAAACCTGGTTTGATTTGAGATTACCTGATTTGAACTGAGATTAACTTAATTAAACAGGAATCAATTGAATTGTGGGTAGTTACAATGAGCAACTCAACACCTTCCGAATAAGGTAAGTTCTTGTCATAATATATACAGGCTATTTGAAAATATGCATCATACAGTATTTAGAGTTTATGAAAGCTATGTATAGTAGTTCATATGAAGTTATAACAGCACTTAAAGCTGATACAAAAGCAAAAACGAATTTATGGTTAATTGCTACAATGTGCTAGTATCAAAGAAATCAGGCAGCCCTTACAGCAAAAGTGAAGGTCAGACTGGAGGGTGTGCTGCCAATGAAAGTAGTTTTTTTTTTTTCTTTTTGCTCCATTACTGAATAGAAACAGGAGGAAAACATTGGACGATGCCTTGTGCAGCAGATGAAGCCTTAGAAACGTTTATAATGTGGCTCAAGGGTCTGAAAGTGTCCTTCTTTGGGTCAGAACGCAAAGTGATCCAGCAGCACAACGAACAAACACAATTGCACACACCTGCATGGGCCAGACCTGAAGTCAGAGTTGTTTTACATTGAAGACCCAAAATGGACAAAAACGCAGGGAACTATTAAAGAAATTATTAAAGATCTTCTGTCCTCCAACATAAAGCAATTTTAGTTAAAACCTTTCTGTTTTGACTGAATTAAGGATCCCAGGCAGACATACAGCAGAGCCACGAAAGCTCGACACCCCCAGTATGCTATTATTCAGTGGGTGGAGGTTGCCAGATGACTGATCTTTACATGAATTAAAACAGTGGTTTAATACATCAAAGCGCCCAATGGCCTCATGTCATTTTTTTCTTTTTACATTTGACAACTTATATTTCTGCTTTTCATGCCCCTTGACAAGAACAATGCCGGCTTACTTTAAAGCTTCAAATTTTGAAACAGTCTGACCGAGAATGACAAGCTGGGAATACGGCACCAAGATGACTAATAAATTATACTGCAGCTATAAGTCCACTTCATATATGTAAACACTTTATGACTTTCTGAAAAAGTATTAAAAATGTCTGTCATTTAAACGCGTCACTTTAGATATAGTTCCTCTGTGTTTCGTCTAGTCTCACCTGTGAGCATGATAAAAGAAATATGGTGAAGACGTAGTTTTCATATCTTTTTATTTGTTTCTGTTTTTATTTAGACTTAGAGTTTCTGTTGATGGGGGGTAACGGCTGAGATGAAGTCCTCATAGCAGAGGTAAAGAGTGCAAAATAAATCTGTGGGGACATCTCCTGGTAGAGTGCAAAACCTGTCCCATCTGTATTATCTCTGAAAGAGGTAGAAATCCAGGCTTTCAGCTGAAGAAGTGGAGCAACTAACTGATTAAGTTAGTTTCTCCACAACTAACTTAGCAATGTGAAAGAACTTTTCCGTAAAATCAACCAAAATCATTTTCATTTGTCCCAGGGATGGAAGTAACATTCCCTATCAACAATTGGTCCTCTCCATCAACAGTCTTAGTCAAGTTTTTCTTCTTTCAGTCCTAGAGGTACGGTCTGCAACGACTTTGATGCAGTGTGTTTACTTCCTGGTTCCTGAGCCAATCATATGAGAGTTCCTGGGGTTCCCAAAACAGAGCGCAGCATTTGGTATTTTCTCTTGGCAAAAGAGCAGCAGCCTGCAAACATGGAAGCCAGTAAGAGAAGCGGACCAGAAATAGAACAGTAGAACATCATAGACCATCTGTGGAAGTAAAAATTCAGTGGAGTTTCACAGCAGCAACGGACTGTCAAGAAAATGGCATAGGCTGTGTTGTGTGTCGTTCCAATTTGTGTTGCTCCTAGATGTCATTATTACTTAATGCTCCTTTAAGTGGGCTGATGTTGCATTCAATTTGCTGTCGGAACTCGGAAATCCTGGCTTTTAAGGTCCTTTACCAGCTCCAATATGGCCACCCCTCGCATCCCATCTGTAAGCTGTGATAAAATATGTTTATTATACAAGACACAGTAGAAAGAGTGCGTCTAAAATCAAAGTTACATGCAGGGGCTGCAAGTCTGAACCAAACAAATTAAAAGTGGCGTTTACATGTGGAAAGTACAGCTTTAAAGGATGTTTGTAAATGGTACTATGAACAAAACAACAGCTTTCTTGGCCATATTGGAAACCAAACTGTTTGTTTTTTGGTTTTTATTTTGGAATCCAGACTTCTCGGACTGTATTAAATGGAATACTTTTTATTCAGGTTTACCCCATTCCCTGCTCCTATTTTAGTTTTTTGAGGCAAAGGGAATGCAGCATTAGATCTGCGGTCATGTGACTACTTAAAAAAAGCATGGTGCCTTTTAAATGCGTGCTCGTTTAACCTCGGGTTAAACCATGTGGTGGAAGCATAAAAAATAAAAAATAAATTTTAAATCACAGTCAATCAGTGTATGTATAAGATATTTTTACTTACACATTTTGGCAAGTATTATCGTCATTCTTTTGAATCACGTATTCAATGTGGAATCGATTAATACAGTTTAGTTTCACTGACATCTGTATGGGTGTGATTTTTGTGTGTAACTGGACAGCTTTGTGCAGCAACACACACACAATGATACATTTCAGCCTCTACCAGAATAGCATTAAGGCATTCAAAAGCATATTATTGTAGCAGGTATGGGGATGTTATGAGAAATTATGTTTCTTCCTTGTGTAACCCTTTTTCCATTTATATTGTTTTTTTGTTTTTCAGGGGGGATTCAGAATGATTGGATATGCTCCCTTGGAGCCTTCAGGTAGATAAAAAATTTCATGCAGAAAGAAGCAAGGAAGAGAGGATCCCCAGCATTCTTCCTTTCTGTGATGATAAGTGGAACTTATCTGGATATGTTGACTTCCATCCACCATCCAAAATACTCATGTTAGGTTAATTATCCCCTTAAAATGTCCTTTAGATGTAAAACCATGCAAGTGTTGTTGTGTTCCCCTTTACTAGTCAGATCACATTTTTTCTCTTTTTTTTTTTTGTTTTGTTCGTGAAATAGAGCAATTTGTCCTGTCCTGTGTTAAAGCAACAACAGAGCCATCAGCCATGTGGAATATTGAAAGTAGAAAGTGGTTCCAATCAATACAGAAATAAGTTAACAGCTATATTTTGCACCTCTTCACTCGTTATGACCTAAACAAAATGGGCTACTTGCTTTTTACCTGCTTTATTTTAATTTTCAATTAGTTTTACTGTTTAATTGTTTAATTATACATCTAAAAATACCATATATATATATGAACTTAGACTTAAATCTCAAGATGAAAAGTGGCGTCTTCCTATTCATGTAAACATGACTTCTTCATTTCAAGTCATTTCAAGGCAAATATCCTCTCCATTTGAAACTAGATGACATAATCACCTTTTAGCACATGCAAAAATCCAATTTATGCCTATTTTATGGTGTTTGACATAGTGTGGATGATTCAGTGTCCTTCAGTCTTTAAAATATAATCTCTCAGAAGGAAAAAAACATTTCTAGGAAGATGTGTCAGTGTCAAGCTGGCAAGTGAAAAATCCAATTTAGGGCTATTTTAAGGTTTTTGACATGGTGTAAAGTAGTAAGTGTGAGGGAATATTTAAATTATACACTTTACATCAGATCCCTTTCGGGCAATTTCTTATGTTAAAATGAACATTCAAAACAGCCAGTTTGCTTTAAAGCATTAAAATAAACAGCTTTGGATAAACTGAAGCCATTTAAACTCTCGGTGTTAACGAAGGAGCACTAATAGCTTTTTGGAAAGTAGTAAAATACATTTCTGCCAATTTTAAGGTGCTCCACAAAAAAACTACTAACAATATGGTCTATCATTTTTAAAATATGATACTCTTGTTAAAAGTCTGAGTGTCTGTTTCAATGTGAAGCAAAGTTTTTATACATGTTCGGTTAGGTAAAAATATTGTTTTTGTCTATATTAGCGAATGTGTACGTCTGAATAAATTAGATCTCAAACTAAATGTTTGAGATCTAGTTTCGAACATTTAGAGGTTTGTTTTTCTTTTTCGGATGGTGTTGTCATGTTTGGGAATTATATATATATATATATATATATATATATATATATATATATATATATATATATATATATATATATATATATATATATATATATATATATATATGTTTTTTTTTATTTAAACCTGTATACTGGGATGGGTTTCTGAATTTAAAGTTCTGCGTTTCCTGGAAAAGGACAGGATCAGTCAGACAACGTGAGAGATAATCAAGATGATAATTTACAAGCAGAGGCGGGGGAATGAGACTGAGGACGGTTCTGAAAGTTGAAGGCGATAGTTGGGGAGGTAATGTGATCCCGGTGGTGGATTGTGGAGGGAGGGAGCACGGTGAGTTGCTGGATCGAACAAGATGGAGGTTTGAGATCTAGATGGAGGATGGAGAGAGTGATGGAGAACAAGATAATGGCAGGGGAAGTCAGAGCTGCAGTGGATGACGTCATGGAGCGGATTGTAGGATGAATTCGGAAAAGTGGCCTGTATGCTTCCTCTCACAGCTCCTTTAGCATAGGAACCTGGCTATGTCCCTACGGACTTATGAGGAATCTCACAATCCTTTGCTTGACATGATGTATGACCTCTTTATTATGCCCTGAATAAGCTGGACATATATATGGAGCTAAAACTATGCAATGACATCGAAAAAGAGAATTGGCATTGTAAAAGTAAACATTAAAAAATTAATCATTGGAAAATTGAAAAATAATTTGAAAAATCAAACATTGAATGGGCTCCTTCACAGGCCTTGCGTTTTTCTGGTACTCCTCGTCATCCACCTGCAGTGAATTTATGGAAGGCCCTGGTTCGTATTACACTCCTGATCAAAATCTAAAGACCAGTTAATAAATTGCATGAATTTGAATTTTGCACTGTTGGATCTTAAGAAGGTTCTAAGTAGAGCTTCAAAATGAAAAAAGAAGAAATGGGATCAAGAGACCAAAAGTTGTAAGCAGGCAATTTATTGAAAACAACAATTTAACTCAAATAGGCTATGCATCAGCTGATGAAAAGTTTAAGACCACAGCTCATAAAAGCCAGAATCTGTGCAAAAATATGGATCCCATGTCATTTCCTGTCAAGTAATTACACTGTGAAGATCTCTTGATGGCAAAGGCAAAAAAGCTCACCGTCTTTGAATGTGGTAGGATTGTTGATTTGCATAAACAAGGCCCTTCACAACGTGCCATCGCTGCTGAGGTTGGACGCAGTAAGACTGTCAATTTGCATTTCTTAAAAGATGCTCAGGGTTATACAACAAAAAAATCAAGTGGTAAAACAAAAAACAAAAAAATCTCACCAGCGCAGATCTGAATTGCTGTCCATCAAGACACGGCCCATCCTCGTCCCAAATTAAGGCCATTACTGGTGCTGACTGCAGCCCAATAACCATCAGACAGCATCCGCCAAGGAAGGGCTTCACAAACAAACGTCTTCAAAGGCAACGTCTCGTTCAACGCCACAAAATTGCCCATTTGGACTCTGCATGGGAGCAGCAAATATGGGCCATTCACAGGTGGAAGAAAATTATATTCTCTGACGAGAAAATAATTTGTAATAATAATAGTAATATCATATTTATTGTCATTGAAACATACATTGAAACATACATTACAATGAAATTAACCTTGATGGCTTCCAGCATTACTGGCATGACAAGGAGATCCCACCTGAGATGATTTCAACGCGGCACAGTGAAGGGGGCGCCATCATGATCCGGGTTGCTTTTTCCTTCAATGCAACAACGGAGCTCCAGGTCGTGCAGGGGCGCCACGCAGCAGCTGGCTGTGTGGAGATGTTGCAGCGGGCATCCCTCATGACTGAGGGTCCTCGTCTGTGTGGTAATGACTGGGTTTTTCAGCAGGAAGACCGTAGCGATGAGCCAACGTTACATGTTAAGTTGAATATTGTTGTTTTAGTCATGCATTAGTGTAAATAGTATAGAATTTTCCATTTTTGTTTAATGTAACCCAAATAATACTTTCTCCCAATTTGGGTTAATTTGTATCTAAGCTGTTTGTCATTTGTTGTTCATTGTTGGGTGTTTGTGGTTCTGTTGGTTACACTGCTGGCTACAAAAATAATAAAAAGAAGAAGAAGAAGAAAAAGAGGAAGAAGCTTCCACAGATGTCACATTGTTTTGCATTTTTGGACTGCCGTTTGGGTCCCACTTCCATTGCCGCTCGACCAGTTTGACAAGCATGTGACAAAGACACTGCAATTCACAATGCCCGTCTGACCAGGCCCTTTTTCCAGGAGAATAACATCTCTCTTTTGGACCGTCCTGCGTGTTCCCCTGATCCTAATCCAGTTGAGAAGATTTGGGTTTACAAAAATGGACATCAGTTGCAGACAGTGGGTGCCCTCTGTGAAGCCATCTTCACCACTTTGAACAACACTCCCACTAGCCTTTAGGAAACACTTGCATTAAGCATGCGAAAACAATTTTTTGAGTGATCAACAATATTGGTGGAGCTACTCATTCTCTTTAATTTCTGTTTTAGAAAGGTTTTTTTGGTGGGGTGGTAGAAGGAGGGTTTAGCTGTGGTCTTAAATTGCTCATAAACAGTTGATGAACAACCTGCTTGAGTTAAATTGTTGTTTTCAATAAATTGCCTGCTCACAACTTTTGGTCTCTTGCTCCCATTTCTTCTTTTCACATTTTGAAGCACTACTTGGCACCTTTTATAACAGTGCAAATTGTGAATAAAAAAAAACTGAACTAGTCTTAAGATTTTAAAAACTCATCAACTGGCTGCTCTAAGAGCTAAAACGGAGTGTGTTGCTTGGAGTTTGAGTCACATCATGGTTGTCTGATTTGTTCTAACCTGTTTTCACTGACCCTGTTAGTCCCACTTATGAAATCAAGCTCTGCCTGCAGCTTTCCAGACTCACTGCCCAGGCTACACTCCACCACCCCTAACATACCCATTTAACCTATTTATATAAATATGTTTGTTTTCGGTAAGTCCTACAAGGGTAAGAAAGATAAGGGCCAGGGAGCATTCACAGACACCCCACCATAATGCCATCGCCACCCCACGCCGCCAACCAACACACCCAGGATGTAAAAGTAAGTAAGTAACATTTTTATTTTTATAGCACCTTCCACAGACATTGAAATCACAAAGTGCTTCACAGAAACAAAACTATTCAAAAACACAAAAGAATGACCTCCACTTTCTCATGTAGTGCAACGTTTTGTATAACTTCTGTATAGCTTCATACTAGTTACCGACCCAGACCTGTAGTTTCCCTGCCAGTTCATCTCAAAACTCAAAGGCCTCTACGCTGCTTACTCCCCAAAACGAGATAAGTAAGAATAATTGTTGTGAGCCTGTGTTGCTGAGAACAATTGGGTCTGGTTCTCTAAAAGTCCCAGTGTCCCTACTGCTATCCTTGAGACTAAAATACTTTTATTAGGCTTATCAAACTACCCAAACAGGCCTTTGGTACAGTTTAATCGTGCGGCACCTGAAACATTTAAAGCCCATCAAATATTGTACCCGAGCAGTCCCTAAAATTGCTGATGACGGTTGATGTTCATAAATTATCTTCCTCTTGTTGGGTAAACTTCATATAAAAATCTGAAGTTCAGTTTTGACATATTTTCTTTGATTTGTTCCTGCTTCTTTAATTCCAGATCCGTATAATTGCTACGTGTAAGCGGGGTATTTGTTAACAAGAGATTACCCATTAACCGGATGCCTGTGGCTCCAGGGCTTTGTCCGTCATCAGATTAGAATCAGCATTTGACCTTGTATTTGCATATTTGTTAGTCAGGGAACATTAAGAAACTCATGCATGGGGATGACATGCAAAGTTTACACAGAGAAGCCTTTAATTCTCGGCTGATATCAGCCCCGGGCACTAATTCCGTTCTCTTAAATTAATCTTAATAATTTGCCATAAAAAACATGGGGAAACAGTGCATTGAATGTGTCTATGTGGTCTACAGAGGTGTATTTTCAATTGAATAGACGGAACCTGAGGGCATATTTTTCTGCAAACCTGAGTCTGAATATCCTAATTCTGAGACCAGACTGCAACGACACAGTGTCCCTACATTTGAATGAGGGATTATATATGCATTTAGGAGGAATTTTTACCCCAGTTCATTTAGCTTTATGCATGTTTTAACCAGAGCAAATAGAGTTGCATTTTTAATGACCAGAGCTGACACCACGTTTTTCTTTTTCTCCCCTCTTTAACCCTCTGACATCAACCCTTTTAAATCATTAGGGACAAAAATGTCCACATCCTTACAATGCTATCAAATCATGACAGAGTAATGTTTTTCAGCTTTTTTTCTGCATAAATCTTTTAAAAAAACTTCCTGCCTTGTCAAAACTACCAGATATTTAACATGTTGGATGGTTTGAACCCTTTTAAGCCTTAATCACGTTATGTCAATGCTGTTATTTGGAAATTATTTATGCAAACATTTGTTATTTTCCATAGAGGAAATGTTGTGTGGCTGGGAAATGTTTTAAAAACCACATTTGGTCATATGGGCGATTACCCAGAAATATTAAATATTGAATAAATATTTGTATTTAGCTCTTCAAATGTCAGTTTGATCGATACATCTACCTATAAGAATGGAAATTACAAATTCTAATGGTGACCAACATAAATGGCAAATATTATGAAACCCGAAGATCTCATTTTACATGGTTACATTTTATAATAGCGCTGGGATTAAATATTGTGTTTATTTATTTTTTTGTTTTTTGTTTTTCATAAATACCAGTTCTGACAAGTAATTAAATTGACATTTAAAGTTTTAGAATCCTGAGAATCTGTGAAGGTTTGGAAGATGTGAGTAGGTCATAAGATGTTTTTGTTGAAAGGAAAGAAGAAGTAAATATTAATTTGTTAGTTTGCATAGCACAGTTGTGACAGTGCACATTAAAAACCTTTAAAATGGTCTTTTACCAAGATTCAAGTTTGAAATCAAGGTCTTGGTAAAAGAGAGAAATTTTTTCCACTATGTGCACTAATATACTGGCAACATTTCCCTGCCCTTATCTATAATGATGGCTGACAGTTAAGCAAAACTTTTCATGCACAGCTTTTCTTTTTCTTATTCTGACATTATAACGCAGAAATGTACATTACAGTACCATTCACTGGATATTCTTATTGACTTCATGTAATAATTTTAAAATCTTTATTACTCAGACTCTGAATTGGTTAACAGGCTGCATTATTCCACTGTTGTTGTGTTGTTTGTTTATTGTTTTTTTTGTTTGTTTGTTTTTTTACAGCTGCTCCTTTAAAATCATCAACTTTAGATGTGGAAAGAAAAACCTTCCCAACTTCAGTCCTTCCTGATACATTTGCATGTTGCTATTCTAGAAGAAGAAAAATTAAATAATAATAATAATAATTATTATTATTATTATTATTATTATTATGATCATCATCATCACCATCATAATTGTCGTCTTCCTCATGATAATTAACTTTAGTTAGAGCATCTTTCAAGATAAAAGCTAAAAAGTTTACAAAGACTGAGAGGAAACATATGTAAAAATTGTATCTAAGTCAAAAGAATATAAGCAACAATCAAAACAAAGTTATGAACAAATTATGTTGTTGTCGCTTTAGTTTGTGCCAGAAAGCTGGCTCGAGATCAAATCCCAATTTAACCTAATAAATACTTTTTAGGTGTTTTAATGAAGAGGAAACAACCAAACCCACTCTAGATCAAGCAACTATGATCCATGCGATCCACACAAACTCTGGCGAATAAGAAAACCCCCTCGGGAAATAAACACTTTAAAACATTTTGAAATGACTCGCAAATAATTTACCAGGGAGGTGATTTGGCTCAACCTTGTAGGAAGCTGCAAATATCAGCTGAGCTCCAGCATGTTAATGGAAAAGTTTCTTATTTTGTTATGTTTCTCTGTGGCTGAAAAGGACTCGAGTGCAGACAAGATTGTTTGGTATGTGTTTTATTTAAATGACGCTGGAGAAAAAAATGAACCGTCAAAAGTCAAAATAAACGCACCAGGGAAATGGGGAAATGAAGAGGCATGCAACATGGGAAATAAAAAGCATGAATCCGGGAGTCAGTGGGAGAATCGAAGAACAAGTGGGTGAAATCCAGGAGCGTTGTGACTGGGACGGCGATTACTAGATAGAGACGTGGAGTGATAAGAGACAAGCTGCAGTTATGAAGGAGAACCGGGGATCTAAGGTCAATCAGGAAAGCTTACTGGGGTGATGCCAGAACACAATAACCAGAAAAACAAAACACGAGTATCTGTTGAAACCTGAAATATCACAAATCTCTCAGTCCAGGGCACTGAAAAACTTTCTCTGCTGTGGAAACAGACACTAATGCTTCAACAGTTTCCAGATTATGATGAGCATAAGCCTGGTTGGCTCCAGAGATTTTTAAAACGCATTTCCTTTATTGTGAGCAAGGCAGTTTGGGTCAGATGGTTGAAACCTGGGCAGAACTAGGTGTTCCAACAGAACAATGAACCCAAACAAACATTATAACTAGCTCTGGAATAGATCTCAGCCCTATTGAGAAGTTGTGGATTATGCTTCACATTCAGGTCCATCCCTGAGAAGTGAAATCTACCAAATTCTGAGGTTAAGAGTGGTCACCAAATCCAGCCAGAATAACAGCCAGTAGCATTTAACCTAAACGTCCCAATATGAATCAATCTGTTTAGATTCACATGAAATTCAAAGTTGTGCATCCAGTTCTCATTTTAGATCCACTGAAGTTGTGAGTTAATTCCACTAAGGGAGAAAAAAAAAACATAACAAAACCAATCTTAAAAAGCCTAAAATGAACATGATGAAAGCATTTAAACAAGTAAGGCAGTTTAGTTTTGAAAACCTCGGCAAGAATTGTGATAATTCTGTCTTTCAACAAAATGGCACCTGGCTCTTTACTTAAAGCGCACACTTCTCGCACGGCAAGCTTTAGTTAAAACATTTCTGTTTTGACTGAATCAAGGATCCCAGGCAGACACAAAGCAGAGCCATGAAAGCTTGACACGCAGGGTCTGTTAAAGCCCCTCACTCTGCCATTAGGTACACGTTTCAACGTTTCACGCTCAGTGGGTAGAGATTGCCAGATGACTGATTTTTACTTGAGTTAAAATACCGGTTTAATACATCAAAGTCTCATGCTCTTTTTGACGTTTGACAACTTCTATTTCTGCTTTTAAAGCCCCATGGCAACAATGATGCCGGCTTACTTTAAATGTTCGACTTTGAAATAGTCTGACGGTGAAAGACGAGCTGGGCGAATGGCACCCGAGCTGACCAGAAAATGGTTATATCACTGCATGGCTTCCTAACATTGTTAAAACTATAAGTAACACGTGACAACTCCAGAAAAATATGTGATCAAGAGATAATTTCCTTATCATTTCACAGGCCGCCTCAGTTCTATCTTCAGTTAGATTTAGGTGGAAATGATGTGCAAATGATTGCATTGTGCCTCTACTGACAGTGAGAATGGCTCTGATGAAGTCTCCGTCACAGAAACAGCAAAATAAAATAAATCTGTGGGGACATCTGCTGGTAGAGAGTAAAACCTCTACTAAAGATAAAGTCACCTAAAGAGGACTAAAGGCAACTGCAGGCACAGAGTTAGATGGGCAAAGTTTGTGTGCTGTGAAAAAATACTTTCCCTCCTCTCACGCTTTTTGCTTCTGTTGTCACACTTGATGAAAATGATGAAAACCTCTATTTTGGATGGTTTTTAAAGACTCACCACAACATCTGAGTCAGATTTAGGTCCAGACTTTGACTAAGCCACATTAAAACCTTCTCTTTTCTAAGTGATTCAGAGGTGGACTGTGTGTCTGTTCAGAGCATAATGTTGATGTTTACTAAAAAACAATTTTTCCCTGGTATAACTTCTTTTGTGGAAGTCTATCATGTCCTAAATTAGTTTAATTTGGAATACGTTCATCCAGATTAAATCATAAGATATCTGTGTGTGTTTTATTTATTTATTTATTTATTTATTTATTGTTTTTAAAGCTAAACCGATGACTGTGGACAGTAAAACTCTCCATCATGTTGGTTGAACAACGTATCATTGCACTAACCTGTCGCAGATGCTGAGTTGCTACTCCAACATGTATTTCATGTTGCTGTAACAATTTTTCATTAATTAGTTTTGGTCCAAAGGAGATTCAAAAATGTTTTAATGTTGGTCTTAGCCTTATTATTGCAGAAACAGAAGATCTCCCCTGTGTATTGTTTTCATCATGCTATCCCACATACTATTAAAATGTTATCTGCTGATACAGGAGGGCAAGCCAGAAACGGTTTCTGCTGAAGAAGTTGTCATGTTTACGGAAAGTTGAGTGGAAGGAAAAAAATGTAACAGGCATTACCACAGCCAGTATTCGGGAAGGACTGAAAAGGACTTAGACTTAGGTGGCATTTAAGAGCCAACAGACATAGACATGGACTTTAGCTGCTGCATTTCCTTGCTTTGAGCCCCTCCTGACTCAAAGACATTGCCAAAAGTGTTTCACATGGACAAATGAGACAGCATTACGAGAATCAAATGAAATTAAATTGAACAGGCCTTACAACTGGCTTTGATGGCTTGAAGCTTTGTGCACGGCGATCTTCACCAGTGCTCTCTTTTTCCCACTGGATGGTGGAGGCAGCAGATAAACCAGCTGTAGCCGTGCGGCCATGTCCCTGTACCAAAAGACAGGTAAACAACAGAAGTCAGCAGGTCAATCATTGTAACATTGCACTTTACCTTTTGAAAAGTCTACACATAATATTTTAGTGGCAGATATGCATTATTTGACAGCTGTTTATATTATTTTTACTATCAGTGTTAAATGCATGCTTAATAAAAATGCGAATTAAGAAACAACAAGTGACCATTTGTATAATGTTCTGAACCATCTTTGGACATTACTGCGTAACAAGTAAGTAGTACATATACATACACACACACATATATATGTATATATATATATATATATATATATATATATATATATATATATATATATATATATATATATATATATATATATATATATTTATTTATATATATATTAGGGCTGGGCAAGTTAACGCGTTAATTTCGCGTTAATTCATTAGACTATTAACGGCGATATTTATTTTATCGCGCATTAACGCATGTTGCTCACATGCTTTCAGTCAGTGTCAGTCAGCAGGCGCGCTGACTGCAGCGCGTTGTCACGGCAGCACTCTCCCGCTCCCCCTCCCCTCTCGTACATGGCTCAGCGGCGCCAGCCAATCAGCACGCAGGCTTAGCCTGGCCCGCCCACTCAGCTCTCACACAAACTTAACAAAGAAACAGCTGAGAGAGACCACAGCAGCGAAAAAACATGAACAGAGGAAGTAGCACCGTTCGGCTTTATTTTAATACCGTAAATGAAATCAAGCTGTATGTTTTGTAAAAAGCCGGTTCATTTCAGTGGAAACACAACACACAACATTTATCTAAGCACGTGAAAAAACATGAAAACGTCGAGCCACAGAAACGGAGAGAGGAGACGAAACTTCTGTCATTGCCCCGACAGACCCACAGACGTCTCTGACTGAGGCGTTTCAGTCCTCCAGGGAACATCCAGGTAGATCAGTGGATGGATGGATGGATGGATGGATGTTACTGGAGCCCACACATAACATGTAATTAAGACCTTGAAAGAACCCAGTACATATATTAAAAAGAGTTATTTAAGATAAGATGACATTAGCTAATCCTTTTTTTATCCCACGACGGGGAAATTTATAGTATTAAAGCAACAGGCAGGTGCACACAACACAGACAAAATTACATAAGGATTGAAATATATAAGAGGTGGATTAGCGAAAAAAACACTGAACATAACATTATTATTATTATTATTATTATTATTATTATTATTATTATTATTATTATTATTATTAAATTGTAATAATAAAATAAAAACCACAAAACCCAAAAGGTCAACAGTTTCATGATACATCAAGCTTAGGGACTGGCTAATATACAGCAGGTCAAAAAAGGCCATATTTTGGCTGCAGTGCTTGCTGTTCTCTTATGAAGAAAAGATCAACTAGTGCACTAAATTCAATAGATGGGTTGAAAATATCCAGTATAAAATAAGTGCTACAAATGTTACAACACTTTTGTTCATATGGCAGCAGAACATTAAAATAAAAGTGCTCTTTACACTACTTTTGAAATCATTCTTGGAGTTTGTAAATACAATGCGATTAATCGCGATTAATCGCGATTAAATATTTTAATCGTTGCCCAGCCCTAATATATATTTATATATATTTATATATATATAGAGAGAGAGAGAGAGAAAGAGACAGACAGACAGACAGACAGACAGACAGACAGACAGACAGACAGATAGATAGATAGATAGATAGATAGATAGATAGATAGATAGATAGATAGATAGATAGATAGATAGATAGATAGATAGATAGATAGATAGATAGATAGATAGATAGATAGATAGATAGATAGATAGATAGATACAGAGAGAGAAGCAGCATTGTAATGCATGTAATACGCTGCAGAGTTATACCTATATATAATTATCAGCAAGCAGCAGTGTGGTGAGAGTTCACATGGTGAGTTGAATCATAGCGTCAGGGGTTCACCACAGAGAGAGGCGGAGTTTAAAGATGAGAACTATTGGCCCATCTACTAATGCTGGTGACAATGGCTCAGCAAGGATGCAATTTTTTTTTTCTCTGTTTATGAGATAACAGAAGAATTTTAGCACCCATTGCTTGTGTGGTGATAGCTGATAATTTGATCTAAAATTATGATGCCTGTACCTGTAAGGAGTTTCTCCTTGGAACTGACTCACCCGTGTCTTGGTGTGTAGATGGAGCTCAGAAATACTGTAATTACGGTCGATTTTTCAGGGCCCCGAGCCGTGTTGACGCATGTCTGTACTGAGACATTTGTTTCATCTGTGTGAACATCTGCTGTGTCTCAGTAGGCATGTGACGCTTTGCAGTTACTGGGCCTTATTTTTTTTTTTCATTGATATATATGAGAGAAAATTTTATTCATTCTTCAAATTAATTCTATATAGTCAACAATTTACTTGGTTCTTGATTTTTTTATTTGTTATAGAAGTTATATTTCACTTTTGACAGCTGGTGGTTAGCACAGCAACCAGTAACAATCAGCTTGTCCCATTTTTCTGTAACTGCGGGGCAGAAACTGCTGGACTATTGTTAGCCACCAACTTGGTTTTCTTTCTTCTTCTTAAAAAAAATAAGTGAGCCTGGGTGTGTCTGTTGTCAAGTACAACCTACTGAACCTGAGATGAACAACGAGGGGCCCGCCACCTGTTACTCACCGGATCCAGACTGGAGCGGCTCTGGTTTCATCCAGAAGAGTAATATTTGTCTCATCTGGGATGCTAGGCTTCTCTTCGGCTGTGAGTGCAATAACACATCACTTGTATCATAAGCAATATTGTTCAGGATTATCTATCACAATGTCCAGATGTTTGTTTCGGAATGGTTCTTTAATTTCCTGGATCGTGTTTGTTTAGTGGGTTCTGTTAGTTCATTTTTGGATTGTTTTGGTGTTATATTCCATTTGATTCCTTCCTGTCTGCCCCTGTTAATTATTCTCCTTCCTCAACCCTCTGCCTACGTTACTCTCAGCTGTTGCCTATTACTCCCCTGATAACTCGTACCTGTTATCCATGCCTTCTCACCTTCCTACCTCTGTATATAAGCTGTCTGGTCTTCTCTTCACATGCTGGTTCTTCTTGTATCTCCAACGTTTCCTTGTGGATTTGTGCCTCCTGCCTCACCGTTTCTCTGTGCCTGTTGTTTTTCCAGCACTACGTCTGGCTGAATGTTTTATTTCTCTCCTCATCCTCACAGCATATGCATTTGGGTACTTCTCCCACCGCAACATGAAATCAGCTAAATATCTGTTCTATGATCCTCTGGTTAATGAGTTTATTTTGTGTTTGGGTGCTACTTTTTATTTCCCTTTTTTCAGGTTTTAATACAATTTATTTATTTTTCTGCTTGTATGCACTAAACTATTCACACTCACTGTATGTATGAAGTGAAAAAGGTATAAAAATTATTTTGAAACTTCCCAGGTGCAAAACAAGTTTCTGTTATTGGGGGAAAATGAAAGCCACTTCATGAAGACAGGATACTCTGTCAGAAAGCTCACGCCCAGTTTATCTCATCACTAACAGAAATATGAGTGTTTGAACTCTGACAGTGAGAGCACCTTGGTATCCTGTTTTTCACCCATGCTGCAGGGTTTAACAAACTGCTTGAGTGTACTCAGCCTTGGTCATTTCTTATTTAACATGTATAGCCTTATTTGTTCATTCATTTGTCTTTAGTTTCTTGTTTATTCTTCTGCTCTGTTTTTTTTTGTACATTAAGATTTCTTTTCTGTTGGGTCTCTGTTAGATTTTCCGATTAGTTTCTATATCGGTCACGCTCCGTTCATCGTAAACAGTCATCTTCCCTCAGTCTCCCTTATTTACGTCTCCCTCAGTTCCTCCACATTCCTGCATTCTATGTCAATCTTCTCTCTTCCCTCAGAAGATAAACTCATCGGTTCTCATTGCTCTTTGTTGGAGTCTTCCGCTGCCATGCCTGTTACTTCCCCATTGTGCTGTCCGTTTCTTCGTCCATGCTCCACGTATCCTTCTCCTTGTGCTGATGTCGCCTTTGCATTTTTGTTACAAATAAATCCTTCTACTAAACAACGGCTCCCGAGGTCCAGTCAGCACTTTGGTCCAGACACAACCTCACCAAACATGACATCTTGTCTTCATTCAGTATCATTGTCTGATAGATAAAGCATTATGTTTAATGAATCTAACTAGTGAAGGAGCTCTGTTGCATCCTTCAGAACTAGATCCACAGATTATGAGGCATGAAGACACTTTCTGAGCCATGGTTAAATTACTCTATCCATCTGCTCAAAAATGTCTTCTCTACTGCCGGGCCTACTGTCCTCTATCTGATAAGTACTATTCTCAGTTCAGGATCTGTCTATCTTTATTCAAGCATGCAAAGAGCAAACTTTTAACTAAAAGAGAAATCTGTACTATTTCTTTATTACTGTTTCGATTCATAAATAGTTTTGTGGCAGAAACAAAAC
Source organism: Fundulus heteroclitus (assembly GCF_011125445.2). Taxonomy (NCBI): domain Eukaryota; kingdom Metazoa; phylum Chordata; class Actinopteri; order Cyprinodontiformes; family Fundulidae; genus Fundulus; species Fundulus heteroclitus. The sequence goes on from NC_046379.1 coordinate 20,682,128, forward strand.
TTGTGCAAAACAAGACAGCACCTCCTAGTCTTGTTTTATCCAGCCATTTTACTTTTCTCTTTGGCGAGAACTAACTTTTTGTATTTTAAACATGAAATCATGTAAATTTCCTGTCTGTTTTTAACAACAAAAAAGTACTAATGGGATTTTTCCCCCATTAAAACCAAAATATAATAGCCAACTGTTTTTTTGTTTTTTTTTTCTGATTAAAAAGAAAGACAGGCTCAATGGATCCTGTGTTTCAAGCTACTTTCCATACTTTCTATAAAATCCCTTTCAGTTCACTTTACAAACAGTTTGTCACACATTATATGTCCTGGTCAGTTTTCATTTGGTTGGATATTTTATTGCAAATCCACACGTTTTGAGCATGATATGTTAACTGAAACAAAAATCTGTATTTTCTCTTCTTTCTTATGCACTTCTTGTTACTGTGCACTATTTTATTTTTATATTTGTATCATGTTCGAATAAATAAAATAAATAACACTTTGATATTAATTTGTAAGTGGAATAAAAATGTACCACAAGATATTATATATTACAAATCTTATCAAACCTATTTGTGCACTTTAAGCTTCTAAGGAAGTGGGTTTAGTCAGTGCAATCAACTGCATTTTTTATTATTATCATTACAAAAGTGTGGTAATATTATGTCTGTTGTGTCTGCGTGTTATATGTTATCTGTGTACATCTTGAGATGGTGTCTGTCACAAACAAAAAATGTCACCATGGTGAACATGTTGACAACAAAGATTGTCGATTATCCCTTAATGTTTGGACTCTTTGATTCCAGAGACGGCCTCTAGATGTCACCAGCACCTTTTATCCTGGACCACCACTGAGGTCACTTGCCTAATTTTCGTCCTCAGCCTAATTTAATCCTTTAATTTCTTTCTCTACTATTGAATGTAATCATCAGAGTTAGTTTTTTTTCCTTTAGCACAGCTTTATGTTGGCTTAGATTAAGTTATTTTTTTTAACCCTTCTATTATCCTCAAATTTTACTAACACATTTTACTCTTGAGGCCATTCTGACCCCAGAGATATTGACCTCCAGAAAATGACTTACAGAAAATTGCTAAATTGCTGTTTTTGAGTCAGGAACGTGGAATTTTTTATTTATGTTTTTTTTAATACACAAATGACCCACTGATAATGAAACCTTGACCTGTCCTCTAGCGCCACTAACAAGCCAAACCTTTAAATTAAAATGAATTTCAATGACCACAAGAGGATGAACCCTATTGGTTCCGTTGATGACATTAGCTCTGCTGCAGCGCCACCATAAGATCAAACTTTTAGTTTTAAAATTAGTGTATCTGGGCAGTCTTTCATCCAAAAGATTTGGATGAAAGACTGTGTGCAAATCCGTGATTCTCACAGAAGAACAAGATGAGGGGCAGTCATTTGTCGACAAGACGTAGGTAGCCGTGATCTTGTTTAGGTTGTTTACCCCTCCCGTTGTCTCACTGTGGTTCCACACCATTTTTGTTTTTTTGGGGGTTTTTTTTTGCTCTGCTGCTCAGGGTAACATCGTTGAGCCCTGTGCAGAGCAGCAGGTCGTCTTTTTCTCTTTTTATAGGCCAATAGGAGATAACAGTAGCTTGTTCTTCACAGCAAGAGGTTTGGAGAGATGTTCCAGATTGTTTATCACTGTCCGCAACATTGCAGACTTCCTGTGGCACAGTTTTTCAGCCAAGGTATAAAATGTGAAAACAATGATCACATGTAATATGATCCCTAGGCTATATCAAGCAAACCCTTGTCCTCTGATTTTTTTCTTTGGTTTATTTTTGTTTTGTTTTGATAGGGCTTCCCCACATGCTGCCCATACTCTGACTCTATATTTGGCAGGTTTGCTTGGACAGTTTCAGCATTCTAACGGCTTGCTTTTGCTTCACATTTTGATTTGAAAACTCGTGCCCAAATGACGAAGCCAGTGTAGGCTTCCAAGTCAAGTAACATCCAAGTCTTCCAAACTGTCCCCATACACAGTCTTACCTCTAAATGTGTCATCCCAGGAACAATATTTTGCAATTGATGGTTTAATGAAGTGGTCGAACGATGACTTGATTTCCTCATGATGGCTGACTGCATATCCAGCGGGGCCTCAAACCATTTTTATAATATTAAGCAAGGCAAGGCAAATTTATTTGTAGAGCACATTTCAGTACAAGGACAACGCAAAGGGCTTTACATGATTAAAATATAGGAAAATAAAAGCAAGTTGGAATAAAATGTAGAAAAACTCAAACTAAAATATGGGACTACAAAGTTGAACTAATGATGTTTCAGTAAAACAGTTTAACCAGAACAGTCGAAGGCAATCCTAAACAAATGTGTTTTTAATCTCGATTTAAAGGAACTCAGGGTTTCAGCACTTTTACAGTTTTCTGGGAGTTTGTTCCAGATAAGCAGAGCATAGGAACTAAATGCTGCTTCTCCATGTTTGGTTCTGGTTCTGGGTATGCAGAGAAAGCTGGAGTCAGAAGACCTTAGTGGTCTGGAGGGTTCATACACTGATAACAAGTCTGTGATGTATTTAGATACCATTCAGTGATTTATAGACTAACAGAAGTATTTTAAAGTCTATTCTCTGAGATACAGGGAGCCAGTGTAAGGACTTTACAACTGTGGTGATGTTCTCTACTTTCTTAGTCTTAGTGAGGACACAGGCAGTAGCTGTCTGATCGACTTTTTTGGCAGGGACAAACCTAGCCTGCAGTTCAAGTGGGCAAAATTGACCATATATTCTTTCCCCTTTAGGAAGAGATCATGTCTGCTGGTGGTTGAGTGACAACAGGAGAGTCAACACTTTCATTCTCATCAGACGAGAATATCTCAAAAACAGGGTCCTCCGCAGCACCATCCTCTGTCTCAGACACATTGTCCTCTATGTCCTTTGCTCCTCCCTTATTTTGCTTGAACTAGCAATGTCCTTTCAGAAATACCCCACCTTCCACAGCCTGGGAATTATCAGTTCTACTTTGGCAGGCGTGATCAGTAGCTCAAATACACACCCATTCATACTTGTAGTGACTATTTGTCAATAAAAAAACAGGAAACGTAACATTATTCAAACTAAAGGCAAATGTGGGAAGGAAAATGATGCATCGTTTTAAATTTAATTTTTAGGTCAAAATCTAAAAAGTGCAATTCGTATCGCCTTGTTGGATGTTACCTTGTTTATGCTGCCCAAAGTCCAAATCCAAATGTAGTTCTGTGTAGGTGTTGTTCCAAGTTGGCAGACAAACAACAAGATATATGTCACAGACCTGCCTGCTGCCTTTCTTCCCAAAGCCTTCATATATACACCCCAGTTGCCCATTGCCTAATATATATATATATATATATATATATATATATATATATACAAACTCCATGCAGAAAGACCCAGGGCTGACTTGAACCCAGGACCTTCTTGCTGCAAGGCAACAGCGCTACCCACTGCGCTTATGTACAGATGTTCTCTACCTCTACCAGTTCCTGTGTGCTCAGCCAGCTGGACTTTTCTGCTTCGTCTGTGTTTTCAGCCCTCACTGATGAAAGGTGCCAGTGTCTGTGTGCTGCACAAGTCCGCCCGTTTCCTTATGAGTCCCATCCGCTCGCCCTGCCTGTTCTGGTGGTTCCTCGGTCCACATTGCGTGTTCTGGTCAGCCCCTGCCTTCATCGCTGGTTTGGGCTGTCACTGCCTGCAACCCCTGGTCGGTCTGGTTCTGCTTGCCTGCCTCACCTGCCACTAACTCATCCCCTTCAATAAACCTTTCAAAACGTAACTCTGTGTCAGATTTGAATGTCAGGTTCGTACTTGTTATCTTTACAGATTTAGTGTCAAGAGCATAAGCTTCCTCTAAATGAACAGCAGATCTGGGTAAATATATCACTTCACACTGTACCTCTAGAGTAGACTTCTATGTCTTTTAACATCAGTGGAACCAAAATAATCTTCAACATCTGTACATAGAGCTTTATTCTGGGAGCTGTGGGTCTTGTAGCACATGCTCTTAATTCCATTCATTGTTCACTTCACTGACATTTCTAGCAAAACTGCACCATCTTTTCCTCTGCTGCAGTAAAAGGCACCGAAATTCTAATCACTAAAATCGTGGCTTAGAGTCGATATCATATGGGTCCAGGGTCACTAAAAGCAATAAATTCATTCAAGTTTTCCTGGGAAACTGGGCAGAGTGATAGTCACATGTTTTATGGGGGTGCTTTTCAAAAATGGTTTATGGTTTGAAAGCTTTTGTTAATGTTTATCTCAGTTAACACCTGGGCAATGAATTAAAAGTTGACACTGTAATGAGGATATGTGTTGCTTGTGAGGAGATAAGCGGCATATAGACTGAATGTGTGCGGGTCTCCCACCCCTCCCCGGACACTCTGTGCGGGGCTGGTCAGGCTATTACATGTGTGCTTCTGGGCGGGATTCTTCAGACACACGCTCGCAATCACAGCGAATAGTGGATTCCAGGATCTACTAAAATGGGATTTTAGCAAGGGTTGTGTGAGTCTCCCTTTGGAATTCCAATTGTAAGAAATATATGCTTATTATAAGTGTTTTGTCTCTGTCATTCTTCATGAATGAGAGAGGAAGAACTGACAGGTCGCCTCGTTACAGGCCACGGATCCCCATCTCTTGCTCATTATATGCGACAGATTTACAATTATACAGAAAATACTGGCAACTATGCAGGTCTGTAGGCTGATCCCTTGTGTATGGTTCTAGGAAATGCGAACAGTCGCTCCAGTTGAACGTTTTACCCTCCATGCCATTCTCAGATGCTCTGAAAAAGGATTGGCATTAAAGAGGGTGACTGTCACAAACAGGAATGTTTCTTGGTTGCCAGACAGAGCTCTGATGTTACTGACCCTTGGCAGTGATGCCATTTTGCATACATCAGTAATGCTGGTGTGGTGTGGTGGCCATTTGCATTTCTGCCTGCGGTTGCGTACTTCGTGATTAGACTTTTCAGGTATATGGATGCAGGCACTTTGTGGCATGTCAGTAATTTAAATTGCTGGCTTTTGTTTCGGCTAGACAACAGGTATTATTAGAATTTGCCCAAAAGGCAAATTCTAATAATACCCATTTCTTTCTCTGGAAACATAGACTGAGTTTTGGTGCTGAGATGGAATTGTGCTTTTCATAAAGCACACTTAATGTATTTAATGTATTATAAGGTTGTTCCCTTTTTACATTTTTAGCTTCTCAGCTTGCAATTCAAGCTGATGTGTGATGTTTCTTTTTTTTAGAGCAACACTAGCAGAGCTGCCTTTTTTAGCCCACTGCCATAACACATGCTGATGTAGTGGAATAGAGAATGGGACACTTGAGAGCCCGATTTTACACACTTTAGAAGCACTGTCATCACTTCAGGATTTATTTTATCCTCATATTTGTCATTGGCTTGATCATTATCATCTGCATTTGGTTGCACATTGGGCTAACCCAGCTCACATAACCAGCATTTGACATGCTTGGTAAACTCAAGGTAAATGCATATTTTACTGTCAAAGTATTCATTTTGGGTATGTTTTTTTAGCTCGTCAGAGGGTACTGACGAGCTTGTATCATGTTCTTGCAACTCCTTTGCATACTGATAACATTCAGTGAACGTGGCAAGAAGCACCGACTCGGTTTTGTCCTTTGACTCCACCAAAACATTTAGATCCTCCATTATTCGTTTTGCTTGTCTACATTTAGCTCTCCTTTTATCTTGATATGTTTTCACACACACACAAAAAATTAAGGCTTGTAAATTTAATGCTCCGTTTTGATGAAACCGTGTAACTCTTGGCCATCTTTGATTTTGTAAAATCTGACACAAACAGTTTTAACCGCTTGTATTTTTTTTTATTGATTCCTTTTCCACACGCACTAGTTGTACGGGACAGTTTTGCACATTAAACCAGCCTTTTACTCATTTTCAGGTTGCCAAACTTGTATTGTAACGTTGATTATTATCATTAAACTCCAGTCGTTCTGCCTTTTTCCTGTACAGCATTAGCAATCATATCACATACCACTGTCATTGAAGAAAGGGCTGTGAATGCTTCGGTGTGGAGAGTTAAAAAGGGACAAAACGAAATTACTTAATATATCATAGAATAAATGCATACGAATTTACTATATCAGTAAATGTTCAATTAAATAATTAGATGCAGCATTTATTTATTTTATTCATCAAGGTATTTTCACACTTTCCACTGAAAATATGACCTCAGATTAAAAGCAAACTTGGAAGTATTGGCTCCATCCAAATACCCGTAATAATAGCTTCTAGCGCCTGTTCCTTGACCTTCCACGGAGTCAACATGTTTTGACTACATTTGATTATATAGCCACGTATTTACCGTCTGTCTCTGTTGCTGGTAAGTTCAAATGCAAACCTTTCCAAAGTGGAATAAAAGTCCTAATTCGACATTCATCAGAGCCTGTGATGCTTTAAACATTGACAAACAGCATCTCGTGTGTTTGGCACTCTTAAAATTTGTAGAAATGTAGCAAGAAATGCTACTTTTTCTCTTTAGACTGTACAAAAAAGTGCCCTGACGCTCAAGTCAAGCATCAAAAAATAGGAGCATGCGTATTGTGTAAGACCAATGATGTCTGATCAATGAAACTTTGGACCAATAGTGACCCTACCAAAGTTGAAATCAAACTTACGCCCTTGGGAAAAAGTGCATAAATAAAGACTGTAAATGGCTACTTTAGAGGGAAGAGGATGAATGACGGGTCTGAGCTGAAACCCCTGATGTTACAAGTTCCTTAAAATGACGCTTAATTCAAGTTCTGTGTTGTTAAAAACAAAAGAGCGTGAAACACAGCTACTAACTCTCCTATTGACTTCAGCTGGCACCTTTTGCTACGAGTGTGAGGACATAAACGTAGTGATTCACGTCTTGAATGGTGACCGCTGATAAAAGCCCCTGGGTCCGAGGGAAGGGAGGGGGGAGGAGCAGTAAGAGCGTTGAGGCAGAGAAACACGGTGCATGTAGTTAAAAAATGCAGAATTAATAAAAACGTATAAACTTATAAACAAACTAAGTGGCGTCTTAGACTGCATCTGGTTAGCAGAACTGTTCTCTGATCCAGCATACAGCCATGACTGGTTCTGAATGAAGGCTTTATCTGGGAGCCGCTCCCCCCGCTTCCCTCCTGCGTACGCAGTACCGGACGGTATCGGCTGACTTTCACCACTGGTTGAGACTAAAATTATTTATAACTCTGATAGCTCTGTTAACACGAACTCCAGCAGAAATAATTACTGAGGGCCACAAGCTGTGGAAGAAGCTGCAACAGCTGATGCCAGGTTATGTTACATTGTTATAAGCAGAAAATCTCGTTTTAACAGGATACGTCTCTTGTTAAAACGAGAAATTTATGTCGTTAAAACGAGAAAGTTTGTGACAAAGTGGGTGAGAACACCATTTGTCTGTTTCTATACATTTGGTAACATTCTGGTTTGTTTTTAGCCATATTGTATTTAGTCTTTAGTTTGCAAATATATACTATCCCGGGTTTGTTTATGTTTTGCATTTCTAATGATTATTTACTATAACATCGTGGTTTAAATCATTCAGTTTGTAGTTGTTGTTTTTTTCATTTAACTTGTGTATTTTATTTCAGTGAATTTACCTGATGTGTTACTTCACTTCCTGGAAATTAGGCCTTCCTGTTGGAGGATTGGTACAGGAAGAGACCATCTGAAGAGGGGGAAGCAATAACTACTTCAGTCTTTTTCTGATGAAGTTTTGGGCATTGTGTACTTTAATGCTGTTTGTATTTCAATTTGCATTGTTTCATATTCAGATAGTGCTGAATTGTATTGATTTAAACAATGATAGGAAATGTATCAATTGTTTGGGGGTGCCTGTGTGGGAGAGTCCATCGGAGGCCATTTTGTCCACCTTGGTGGGGAAGGGTATAAAAGACAAGCAATTGAGAGGTTCTAGAGAGGGGGAGAACCAGGTCAGTGTAGCTGTGTGCACGTGACATTAATTTTGGTTGCCTTATGTTCAGTTTTGATCTGTTTAGCCATGTTAAACCTTTTAGTTCTTTTTTTTTTTAGATTTTTTTGTAAATATTTTTTCCAACACCTTTTTTTTGTGAATAAACCACCTGCTGCACTGGACATCTTTTGCCTGACTGCCTTCCTTTTAGCCTCTTTGGCCAGGCTAACTCACAAAGTTATCTCGTTATAACAAGTTACCTTGTCACCCAATCGTACTGAAGCAAAATGCTTCGCGTATACAGGCAAGAGCCATCTACAAGCTGAACCATGAGATTCCAAATCACAGTTCAGCTTGTAGCACGGCGTTCGTGGTTCGATTGGTCTAGACTGTTTTCCAAAGATGGATCCTGCCTGTATACGCGATGTTACTGTCTTTATAAAGTATATTATTATAAAACTGTCTGTACACTTACACAGTTCCCAAACCAATCTGCTTTGGTTTGCATCTAGGGATCCTCATTATGCTACTGTTAGCGTGGGGCTATTTTGAGCCTTGTTAGTGGTATTAACTAGCGATTTCTTTTTATATATAATATGCCCCCTATACTAGCGTTATAAGTCAAACAGTTTAGAGATACAACTCTTTACATTCGATTATCATGAAAATAAATACCAGAGAACGGTCGTCTCAGTACCAATGTGTTATTACACCCCAGGTTCATTTTGCGCCGGAGTTCTCCTTTAAAGACAATACATCAGGTGACTCGTGTGTGTAAACCGTAAAACACACATCTTCATTCCGCAGCAGGTAAATCTTCATAACTTCGTCTGCCAACTCCTGTTGAACATCGACTGGTGCATTTGCAGCATTCTGCAGACATTGTAAAGATTAGTGGTTAGAGCTCACTGATCTCAACCCGTATAGCTGCTTTTAAGGTTGACATTTTCAAAATTTACGTCACCTTGTAGACCTGTCTCTCATTGGCTATATTGGAAGTACTGACGTAATCATAGTCGTTTCACGCCCGATTTATAATCCTAGATATCAAACATGTTTGATATTATCGGGGAGACATGTTTGACTCACATTACCAGATAATCTGCGCCAAACATCGGAACCGATCGAGGTCCTCGACAAGATTCTTTCTCCGATTCTCGGGAGGGGAAAATCGGACATAATTCGGCCTAAAACTCCTGTAGTGTGAGCCAGGCATTACTGAAACAGAGTCATTAAATACTTAAGAGTGGTACATGACACAGATAATCTAAAAAGAAAATCAGCTTCCTCTGGCTCACTCCACTCCAGAAGGAATGCAATTGTAGTACCTTTAGTAGAATACTCATGTGTGCCCGATGTCGCTCCCTTCTTTGCTTGGAACAGGGACAGCAGTTTGGGAGAATACAAGTCCAGCATTGACATGAATTTTTGCTCAAGATTGCGTATGGTGATCCTTTGGAACTCTGCGCTGACCTAAAACACAAAGACAAGAAAAGACACAGAAAGAACTGGTGACAATCTATTGTCATTTCAATTCAGCAAAAAGTAAAACATGCAGGTTTTCTGTTATTATTTTCTGTGTTAACCGCTGCAAAAATTCCATTTACTCTCTTGCAAGAAGTGAAACAAGGCAGGCCAAGTATGCTCATCTGTAGGCTGATGATATCTTGTCTTCTATGTGCAAAGGTTTTGCATATCAAGTTCTGGATGGCAGTGCAGTCTTTCTTCTGTGACTTGGCAAATAGTAGTTGTCGGTCCAGCTCTTGTTGTTCCCTGCTGTCTCCTACAGGATAATGAGAGAGAAAAGTCACTTCTCCTTTCCGTGCTTTCTTTATATTCTTCGCAGGTGCCCTGTCATCATGGTGCTTGTTTTTAAGGGAGTTGCAGGTAACATCAGGACATCCAAGACTTCTGAGCTTTGACCTATAATTTCCCATTTTGTATTTGAGACTATACATCCATCCATTCCAGTCATTACTACTCCCTGGTTCAGTCAGACATGGGTGCTTTTTGACTAAAGCCTCGGCCACCTCACCGATCTGAAGGCCTGTGGGGTAGGCTGTGCAGCCGTACATGTAGTCTGCTAATTTTTCCAGAATCTCAGACCTGATCCGAGGATTATTCAGCAAAGTGCCATTTTTGCCAAATTCTTCATTCTTCGGTACTGCCTCTGTTGCCACAGAGAAAAGTGGAATGATAATATCATCTGGCCACAATGATTTATGAGGGCTTCCACGAAGAGTTAGTATAACAGTGTTTTGGGAAGATGATGTGTCACTAGTCTGGTAATCTGACTTTGTATCAGTAGCAGAGCTTGAACTGTTATTCAGATTGCTTACATCAGTCTGGTTTTCAGTCAGAGTAAATGTAAGCACGAGTGAGGGAATAATCACAACTTTTATTGTCCCCTTGTGTTGAATCTGGTTGGTAGAATGAAGTGTGAATTAATCACCAAAGTCCTCATCCAAGTAATGGAGGGTAAAACCCTCAATGATTCCAAATGTATCCTTCACAGTGTCATGTAACCCCTCCACAGTGCTGGGTATTCCTGAGGATAGAGTAAGCTCACTCCGGTGTTCTATAATAACTTTTAAGGCAATGAAGTCCATCCGGACTAAAAGAGAAAAATAAACAACCCAAATTAAGGTTAGTTTTACAGATACAAGAGTCTCAGTCTTTAAACCTAACATTGGCAAACAATGTGTTAACATTAGTTAACAATAAATGTACTAATTTATTATTAATAGAATAGTGCAATATAAAATATTCAGATATTATAAACTGATTGATGAAGTAAAGCAATTATTCAGCAACACTTTATTTAAAGTTTAATTGCACCTATGAGCTGTGTTTAACATCAATCAGTTGGGGGCAGTTCAACTTGAGTGTGTTTTGTTTATATTTACTATATTTCGCTATCATAACAGTTTATCAAAGAAATCATTTACCAAATAAAAGAAACAGAAAAATCAAACATGGTGAAGTACTTTTCATTTCTAAAGTATTTGAGTTTATTTATTATACAAAGCCTTTTTTGTAGATTTTTCAGGAATAACTATACATAAATAACTATATTGTGAAATATATTGTTACCGTGAAATTAAATTAGTTATATCGTGAAACAGAATTTTGGTC
>NC_046379.1:20695721-20721959 GCF_011125445.2 Fundulus heteroclitus
AAATGCGGATCGACGTCATACCTGGACAGGGAGAGGCGACCCACGGTCACGCTGGTCAAGTGTGGTTTATTTGCTCTAAGAAAGGAGGCCATCTGTGCGTTTTTTTTCCTCGTCCCTGGTTGCGCGCAGGAGCGCAACAAGATATGGTGAACAGGAAGCCAAGTCCCATTGAACTGCTCTGTCAGGACGCAAATGCTTTTATTTCATCCGCGGGACTACAGGCTGTAATGCACGTCGTTGCAGTTTATCATAGTGGCTGATGGAAGTGGGCGATGGTAAATGGGAAGTTGCTGAGAGAGCGCACCTACAGGAAATGGAAACATTACGCCACTACCACCACCTCGGCGCCTTGTCTCGGGCTTCTACCTCCAGCTTCCACGCTGCTCGTGTAAGTTTAATTAACAAAAAAAACAAAAAAAAAAACGTTTAAAAATGATTTGTAATCTCAGAGGAATTGATGTGGTTTTGTTGTTTGTGGTGGAGGCGTCTAGTTGTATTTATTCATTTTATCTGGGCGCATCATTTCGCGCTTGAAAGTCCGGCAGAATCCATTTGCAAGAGATTTTCTACATTTAATTTCCACATTATCAGATACACGTATAGGCCTGTAATTTTTATTACTTTATTTGAAATTAACTGTGGAGATGTTGGCACGTTTTATTTATTTATTTATTTATTTTTCGTTTTAATGTATAGCATGATTAAACGCAGTTATTTCTCCCTTTTTCTATTTTGGCTGGTATGATCTGTAAATGTTCCCCTCATCGTTCCTCTATTCAGATACATGTGCATAATGTACAAACCTTTATTTTAGATCAGCGGTCTTCCTATCATATTGATTTATGGCTTATTGCCACAAAATAATGGGCAACCTCTTTAAAATGGTACAGAAAAAACAAAATGAGACTTTTCTAGTGTTTTTGCAACGTATTTTTCTCGCTCTAAGGGGTCAGCAGACCAAGAAAAAAATTGTCTTGTAGGTGCAGCTGAGGAAACATTTCAGCAAGTCAATTTTCCCCTATAGTCTCTGACAGACACGGTGTTCCACCTGCAGTGTTTAAACGCTTCTGCGTTGCAACACCAAACAGAATACAAACCTTTTGGCCCAAGCACAAATAAAATGGTTTGAAGGCCTATTGTAATCCCTGGATTTAATTTTCTATTTCCAAATAAACTGGCTTTTGGGGAGGCCTTAAACTTATTCAAAACGTTGCCAAACTTTTCACCTTAGTGAAATATTTGTATTTCTATTGGAATTAGAAAGGGTGTTGTCAAATGCAGGGGCGGTCCTAGCCTGTTCGGTGCCTTGGGCAAACAACCCCACCGGCAGGCCCCACCCCCATACTGGACCCCCCCACCTAACCACCACAAGCATCACAGATTAACATTGACGACACTGAAATAATACTATTAACAAGCGTATCAAGCAGTGTTTCCCCTACCATTCAACAAGGAGGGGTCCCTCCTCCACCAATAAGGTCAGGGCATGTAGTAAATCATTATGCATAAGTGTGTGTTCACGGTTAATTTCATTACAATTATTAGCCTTTCTAAATAGTGCCAGATCACACCCTGAGCTATTTCTGTCTCCAGGCTCCTACATAATAAAGCAGAAATTAGTCCGCTGACAGGTACGTGCAGAGCTCAATTTTACAAGCACCTACACGACGTCACAGTATAAACTGCTCGGCGGTAAAAAGTCTCCAAGGCAGCTGCTACTCGCGAGCTCCTGCAGCATCAGCCTCTATGCACCACACACTGACAGGTGTGCGGTGGGTGACTGCTGTGGGAAATGTAGGAATTTGTCACAATAAATAGCCAATAAGTGCGCTCAACTATGAAGTTTAAAATGTTCATGGAGAGTCTGCGCAGTGCCCAGTACAATCAAGTGTGCAGTCGCCTTTAATGTTTCTCCTTAGCTGAGTCATCGCTTCTCTTCTTTTAGTTCACACACAGGTTAAATCACATTCCCACCAATTGAGAGTGCTCAGAGTCGCGGCAAATTTCTACCTGCCTTGGTAAATGTTTCTGCGTTTTGCAAACGAGCTCAATTTCTGAGGATGGACGCACTAAAAAGTCCCTCTGAGTCGGGAATGCTGAGCGTCTTCTAGCTGTGAAGACGTCGGTGGAGTCTGTTCTGATAGGGGATCATGGTACGTACACTATAGAGAAATGCTTATAAATGCCCATAAATGCCAAAGTAATTACGCTTGACAGAACGTGTGTTGCTTGCGTCGGGAGAGCAGAATCCAGCGGGATAGATGCGTCCATTTGTTTATTTCATGTGGTGCCCCGATTACTTCAGTATACCGAGAACGTTTGCCTCACACAAATATGAGGATGATCACGTGTGTGTTGGAATTGTAGGAATTCGCCACAAGAAATGTAGGGAACGGTACGCTCGACTATGAAGGGTAAAACGTCCGCGGAGAGTCAACGCGGAGTCCGCCAAGCGCACAGTACGCCCGAGTATGTGGGAGCCTTTTGGCAGCCCAAGTGCCGTATTTATAACTCACAGCAACCATCAGGAGTATTTGTTGCTAAAATGGATGAACAGATGGATGAACATTTGGGGCCAGGCTCGACTGGCCCCCAAATGCAGAGACACCACAGTTGCTACATATGTCAGAGGAATACAGTCGATAATCAGGCCCTTTTTAATAACAAATTTTTTTTTTCTTTTGTATTACTAGTATTTTCTGAATTTATCTTCAACGAGCTCCAAGTCTTTCAGGTTGGGATGCCTCCTTTCCTTCCTCCATAATCTTTAGCACCTACCACAGATTATCTATCAGATTCAAGTATGGGCTCTGTCTGGGCCTGTCCAAAACGTCATTTCTTCTCTATTTATTGATCACAGACATATTAACAGGAAAATAAAGTGCATTTGCTTCAATGCATTTAACGTGTCACAGAAACCAAAAATGTGCCCAAACATCTGATTTTAGGGACAAAGGAGCTTCTAAAATCCTGAATTTATCTTCAACGAGCTCCAAGTCTTTCAGGTTGGGATGCCTCCTTTCCTTCCTCCATAATCTTTAGCACCTACCACAGATTATCTATCAGATTCAAGTATGGGCTCTGTCTGGGCCTGTCGAAAACGTCATTTCTTCTCAGAACTAATGGGTTGGAAAAATTAAAAGAATTTTTAAGCTGGTTCCTATGAAACTTTGGATAGCTCTGGTAGGTGAGTGAGTTTTTTTCCACACCCACCCTTATTTTGATCTTATTCCTGGGACAGGTGTAAACATAGTGGCTGGGCCAACTACAGGGCCTGTTGTAACCCTTAGAAGATGTTGTATTGTGTTCTGATCTTTCCTTTGTATGTTTTTATGTACGGAAAATGGCTTCTGTCCAAAGTAAATGAAGCTTCAATCATTATGACCATTGGGCACAATCTCATTGTGAGTCATGCACCAAATAGGTTGTTAAAGCTTTGCAAGAAAATCCGGTTAGTTTAGTAACACACATTTTTAATTTCCTTCCTCCATCACAAACTAAATCTAAACGAGTATAGTTTGACCCGTACTTCGTAGCACTGAGTAGGTTCGTTTTCATTTAAGTTGGCTGAAACCATCACCCCTCGTCAGGCGGTTCAGTCTGCAATCATCTTTTTAGTTTTTTTCAAACAAAGGGATGGATGGTTGCTTCTACGGCAACACTAATTGTTGTAGCTTAAATACACTGATGCTGCCTGATGGACATTTAAAAAAAATTGCAGGTAACTTACAGGTAAAACTAACTACATCAGCAGCATCTGGCCACCATGCAATTGAATGTTGTAACCATTTAAAGTTGCATTTCACACAACATGTAGGAACAGTTTAGAGTGCTGCCCAAGTAGCGCCACACATGCGTGGAGCCCCAGCAGGTAATAGTTCCCCATTCACTGTGAATACTGTAAATGATGAAAAGATGGTTGTTGGGCAAGAAAAACAAGATTTGTTTAAACGAATCTTTGTATGGTTTATCATATCGCTTTGCAAGCCTGTGCTTATACTTTTTGTTAGAGGTGTAGCTGATCAAATCAGAGATTGGACCAACAGTTACTGGATGATGAAAAATGCCTTGATTGAGACTCTGAGCCAATAATTTGTATCAAAATGGGTTATATTTTCCTCCTTAAATGAGACATTTTGAGAGACTTCTTTCCATTAATTTCCTTACACTTTTTTCTGCTGACACCATTTTCTTTTCTTTGAGTCCAAAGTCCAGCTACAGGGTGAGATTTAATGTCAGGTTAGGGAGTGCTTTACAATAAGGATTTGTACAATCAGTAAGTTAACCGCTGTGGGCTGGTCACAGGTCGAGCTGTTGTTTGCCATCTTTTTGCAATGGTTCATAGCATGGGCGTAGGTTTGTATAGGGACCATAGGGACATGTCCCTACCAAAATTTTGGACCTACCTAATTGTCCCTACCAATAATTCGATGTGAATAACATGTTTATAATTTACAATACATCGTTGTTACAGCAGTCGCTTATTTTCCTCTCGCAGCTCCGCTGCTTTGCGGCGGCTGCTGCTGCAGCTCCGTCTGCCAGCCTGCGTGTCCAGTCGGTCTTTTTCTGTCGCTTTAATTTAGCAGCGCACGTAACTGTGCTGTGTGCTGTTTAACTCCACTCTCATTGGTTGTTTTGCCTTAAGTCCCGCCTTCTCTCTCCCTGGTTGGCTGTTTTCTAGTGCGTGCATGTGCATGCATGCTTGCAGCGCGAAATTTAAATTTAATTCACGCTAGAATACTGCGGTTACTACAACGAATATTAGACTACGAAACTAGTCCCAATTTAAAAAAAGATATTATCTACGCTATAACAGGCGATAGAAGAAGCAGGAGAGAGTAGTTTTCATTTGTGGAACTTAAGAAATGTAAGTAACCAACGTTAGCATCTTAAAATAATATTTAATTCTGAAGTATAATACATTTTATCAACAAAAAACTTTTTTTTTTATAAAACTAAATATTCTGTGTCAGGCAGGAGTTCTGTTACCTGACTCCGCCAGATAGATTTGCTCCGCATATCCATCTGGAAACCTTCCGTTGAAGTAATTTTGGGAAGGGGCGAAAATACTGGTTAGCTGATTGGCCTATGTTGGTGATAGACGGGCCAAATGAACCAATCAGATTCGTCGTCGCTCGTAACAGAGCGACGACGAAAACACAACCACAAGCCAAGCTACTCTTGCTCCTGCAGGTAAAGGCTCGTTAGCTCAGCAAATAAATACTCTGTAATTCCGATAAAACTTGCTCGATAGCCACGCTAACGCTAGTTTCATCGGCTGAAACCGCCATGTTGTTTAGACTGAACTGACGTGCTTCCCGTTGCGTCACACCTCAACCCGCCTCAAAGCCAACGCTGATTGGACGTTCGTTTGGTGAACGGCTCCAAATTTTCTTTAACGGAGAGTATCCAGACTGATCTGCGAGTGAAACCTTGAAAGCTCGCGAGATCAGGATGGTCTCACGAGGCTAGGAGTTCTGAAGACTGCTGGAAAAATCGACAAGCAAAGAATGTAAGCTTTCAAAAAATCCCTTTAAGGCGGTTCAGATATAAATAGCATGTGTTATTCATTTTATAGCGTGTATAACAACACGAGATGGTGCCTAAACATTGCTATTTTTTGTTTAGAAAGCATAATTAGGGTTTCACATAATAATAGTGCTATTTAATGGACTATTTCTACTTTTAGAAATAGGATAAAGTACAAACAGAGAAACACATTGGTTTGATTTTACATAGATTTCCACACAGTCCATAAGTAAATAAGTACAAACATTAGTGTCTGGTAAAAATGCTTGAATCTGGCTGTTTATTTTGGATATTATTACATTACAGATAAGATAGTGTTATATTTTCTTTAAATAGTTGTTAAAAGTGATTTTATATTTGAATAAACTTAGGCTCATGCTTAGTGTTGTGATTGTAGATGATGCCACCAAAAAAGAAAAGAGACATAAGGAGCTATTTCAACACTCAGACAGTAAGTATATGGCTGAATTTAGGGAACTGAAACAATGAGTGGTGATGTTGCAGCACAGGTAGAGAGAGAAGTGTCCGAACCTTCAGGGCTTCAGGTGAGAGTTTATTTTTGTTCAGTATGAGTAATGGTATTCTGTGATCTCTTTTGGAGCTCACAAATGACACATTGATTTTAGGATAGTTTGCTTGATTTACATGTTTGTTTGGTTGATTAATTGTACATAGGAAACTCAAATGTCAAGGGAAGACAGTATAGAGCAGGCTGAGGGAGATGTTCCTGGACCATCAGGGCTTCAGGTGAGGTTGTTAATGTAACTGCCTTAATAATGAAGGAATGGTCTTTTATTAGAGCTTGTAGTTAATTTGTCAGCTAGCGTGAATACAGAGTTGTATGGTTTTCTTTGCTCTTTAGGGGAAAGCCAATTTGAGTGAAGGTAGACCTCAAGCAAGTCAGTGTAGTGTCCTGGACATGGGCAGTAAGCCATACCAGCCGGATCCAAAGTTTGTTGAAGTGCAACAACTGAAAAACAAGACATTAAGATTCCAGGCAAAGTGGTACAGTCAGTTTACATGGCTGCATTATAGCCCTACACTAAAAAAAGTTCTGTGTTTTGAATGTGTCAAAGCATACACCATCAAAAAGACCACACTGGAGAAAAAGAATGAACCTGCTTTTTGCTTAAATGGTTTCAATAAATGGAAAAATGCCATCGATAGCTTTAATCGACACCAAGCCACCAGAGCACACCATCATGCTGTTGCTGTTAATGTTATGGAGCAAGCTCCAGTTAATACTCAGCTTTCTAATGCAATGGCCAAAGCTCAGGAGGAGGCAAGACATTGTCTACTGGAAATAATGGGCTGTGTAAGGTATCTTGCAAGACAGGGACTTGCTTTTCGAGGACATGAAGAAGATGAAGGTAATTTGCATCATCTTGTAAAGTTTATGGCAAAAAAATGACTCTCTTTTGTCCTTTTGGCTTACTCGTAGCCATGACTATGTGAGCCCACAATGCCAGAACGAATATCTAACTTTATTTGGGAACACCATCGTTCGGGAAATTGCCTCAACAATCAGGTCCTTACCGGTGGTCCAATTTTCCATTATAATGGATAGCACTCAGGACATACAAGGGAAGGAGCAAGTTTCTTTATGTTTGAGATATGTGGATGAGGACTTAGAGCCAAATGAAGCATTTGTGGGACTATATGAGGTGCCAGGGACAACAGGTGAACAAATGGCCAAGCTAGCAGTTGATGTACTGCTGAGGCTGTACATTCCAATCACTGCATTGCGAGGTCAAACCTATGATGGAGCAGCTAATATGGCTGGGAAGTTTTCTGGGGCGCAGGCAGTGCTGAAAAAAGAGCAGCCATTGGCATTGTATGTGCACTGTGATGCCCACTGTGTGAATCTTATTACACAGTCTGCTTGTTGTGCCTCTCCCATACTGCGTGATGCGTTGCAGTGGGTGCATGAACTGGGAACTCTAAGCAACCAGTCTGGGAAGTTTAAGGGGCTGTTGGCTGGACAGGCTGTGACTGGAGGATCATATAAGGGGGATCAAGCCTCTGTGTCCCACCAGGTGGACAGTACGTGGCCAGGCCGTTGACAAAGTACTTTGTCAATATGAAGCTGTGTTGTCTAGTTTGGAGGAAATGGCCTCAGTAAGCTCTGACACTGGCACTCGGGCCAATGGACTCTTAGAAAGATTTCTTAAGGGTAAAACCGTTCTTGGACTGCTGGTAGCTTCAGATGTGTTGGGAGAGCTGGAGTGTTTAAATCGATCTTTGCAGAATCGATCACAAACAATAGAGGGGATGCAGACTGCTGTTGGTTATGTCCAATCCACAATCAAAGAAAAAAGAACGGAGGAGAAGTTTGCAGTGTTATTTGCAAAGGCTGCAGAAATGACACATACCCTGCACCTTGACCCTATTGAAATACCCCACCAGAGAAAACCACCCAAGCGGTTCAGTGGTGGAGCTTCTCCCCATAGGGCAAAATCACCTGAGGAACACTTTAGGGCTGAATATTTTAAGGTGTTGGACACTTTGGAGAGTCAGTTTACGGAACGGTTTAACCAACCAGATTTGCAAAAACTGAAACAGGTTGAAAATGTTCTCCTTACTGGACAAGTGGATGATAGTATAGGGCAGTATCCAGAAATAGACACAGGGAGTTTGAGGGTCCAGCTGACAATGTTTCACTCTAAGCATAAATTTACATCTGTTAGAGAAGCTGCAAATATTCTGAAGGGGATGTCCAGTGAAGTCAGAGGCTTGTTTGATGAGGTGGAAAAACTGATCAGGCTGTTGTTGGTTGTCCCTGTGGCATCAGCGGAGGCAGAACGAAGCTTTAGTGCACTAAGAAGGTTAAAAACATGGTTAAGGTCAACCATGACTCAACAGCGCCTCAATAACATAGCAGTCTGTCATGTTCATCAAACCGTTCTGGACCAGCTTGATCTAAAAGATCTTTGTCAGCAGTTTGTCTCTGTTAATGACAGGCATAGGCACATCTTCGGAATGTTTAGATGAAATAGAATACACTGAACAGTATTTACAGTCCAGCTTCAATGTGTGGAGATCAAGTTAGGTTCAAGTTAATGTTCATGTTTTGGGTGTTGTTATCTACACTTCAGATGTATATGTAAAAAACGTATTTGGAATGTTACGATAAAGTACGTGAAATGGGTTACACAGCGTAACTACAGCCTAGTTGTACAACTTGTATATTGAAGTTAATATTTTAAATGCTCAGTGCCAGTTCCTCTTCTAGTTCCTGTGCACATGTAAATACAATAAATTTATTTGCAGTCCATTGAATGTATTATTTTGCTTTGTTTTATGATAGATAAAGAGCATATTAAATAAAAGAAATAAGAGTGGGCTTTACCTCTGCATAATTCTACATCTTCAAAAGAAAATACAGGATAAATCCACATACAACAGACATATTTAGACTATATTTGGTTAAATAGGCACATATTTGCCTTCTGTCTTAGTCGCTGGTAAGTTGAAATGCAAACCTTTTCAAAGTGGAAAAAAATCCCAATTCCACATTCATGAGAGCAGGTGATGCTTCAAACATTGACAATAGCATCTAGTGTGTGTAGTGCCTATAAAATTTGTATTAATGTTGCAAAAAATGCTGCTTTTCTCTTTAAACGAAATGTCCCCTGATGCTCACGTCAAGTATAAAAAAATAGGAGCATGCATATTGCGTAGGACCAATGACATCAAACCAATGAAACTTGAGACCAGTAGTGTCCCTACCAAAGTTGAACTCAAACCTACGCCCATGGTTCATAGTCTTCAGAAATACTTCTAAATGCTCCCCTAGGGACATGTTAAGGTTGTTTTTTATACATACATTGTTGGTTGGTTGTGTTCTGTGAAGAAGTAGTTCAGGGAGCTTAATGTTGAGCTTAAGGGTTTTTGGAGGTTAATAGGTGTAGAAAGTTTCTTTTTTTTTCACTGCATTTCCATTTAATTAAAATTTTGAATACTCAACTCCAGTATTATCAGAGGCCTGACTTTTCCATTTCATTTTTAAATTTTTACTATATTCACTGCTTTATTTTTCCTAAAGTTTTTGGGGTGGTATTTACTTCATTGGCCAGCTGCTGGACAGAAACAAGGACAAAGAGCAGGGAAATTATTATTATTATTTAACAGGTAAATTTAATAAAGACCATAAAAATGCTGCAGATTCCTTAATCTATAATCATATACAATTTTAAGGTCTACTTCTGTTTGCATACATCATATAAAAACACTATCTTTCAAAAAGAATGGTCAAGATTTGACAATAAATGAGACTAAACTTTTGCTGTTACGTCCTGTTTTGCCAAAAACGATTTGCTAAATTCCAGAATAATATATTTTTTTCAAATGTAGCTCACCACAAATCTACTTTTTTGCAGATAAACTGGGCCTAAGGGTGCCACTTTAATGTTACTGTGCTTCTTTTTTTTTTACATTTACATGTGATCTTGCAATTTTTGAAACCCTTTTAGTGCAGCCCTCTTAGGGTAGCTGACATCGTTTTACAACCCTACAACTCAGAAACTGCACCTGTCCTGTCCTCCACTACCTTCAGGCATCGCTGAGTCAGCACCTTGAGCCAGTGGCTCGAACTGATAAGGCTCAGCCCCGCTGGGCTCCACAAAGCTTTCCATGATGGGGGTGGGTGAAAAATCTTTGACCTCAAAAGATCAATCCATGGCAAAACCACCAGATGCTGCCCTTGTCACCCTATGTTTCAAAATGTTGCTTTCCCTCGTCCTGACCGCAGCCCTGAGTCCTGCTTAACCCCCACCTTTCATCCCCACACTTAGCCGTGTCTCTTGGAACCACCCACTTGCCGTTGTTGCCGTGGGCGGAGTTATGCCTTTACATCGGGTTGAGTTATACTTTAAAAAAAATTTTTTTTACTTACTTTAAAGTCAGCCATTTACATACATTTCCTTAGTATTTTGTAGAGTTGCCTTTAAACTGTATGTTATGGATCAGGCATATTAGGTATCCTTCTTCAATCTTGGCCCATTCTTCCAGACAGAACTGGAGTATCTGGGTCAAGGCCAGGTTCCTTGTGTTCATCTTTTCAGCTCTGCCTAAAAATATTCAATAGGACTAAGATCCAGTCTTTTTGATGGCCCCTAAAAACATTGGATTTGTTGTCCTTAAGTTGCTTTGTAACTAATTTGGTGACATGCTTAGGGCGATTCTCTGCTCCAGACAAACATTTGCTATTTTCCTTGCTTTTTTATGTCGATGAAGTAAAAAATTATGGCTTTTAGAATCTCATTGCTTCTTAATTAACTAAATAAAATTGATGTCATCTGATCATAATGACATGGTGAATTTACATTAGACTGTCTGACTCCCAACATAATTCAGATGAAAATAAAAGTAATCTGTTGTACTCCGAAGAAACAGCTTTCGCAATTTCTCTACAAAACAGTTTCAGAACTGATGAACTGGATAGCCGCCCAACCTCTTCAGAACCCCATTTTCTTAATGCAGCAGTGGATTGAATTTACGTCAACAATGGGGAAATAAACTTAAAATTTTCTTTAAGTGTCTCTTTCTCACCCGCTTGGTTTCTAAAATGTAACAAAGCTTCCACTTAATTTAAGTCGTTATGTCAAAGTTGCAGTGCACTTGTGTTGTCAAAGTACATCCATTCCACGGATGCGAAATGTATATGCTATAAGCAGCTGACATTTCAATCTGAAACACTCACAGAGAAAGAAATGGCAATTAGAAGGATTTTATTGACACGATAATTTAAGTCTTTAGCGCTCAGACCTCGGCAGGAACATTAATGCTGAATTATACTTTAATATGCATAAGTAGATGTATGAGAACAGGGATGTTCCCCCCAGGTCTGAAACTGGTGGTGGAGTGGAGATAGAAGAAGTTTCTTCAGTCCATATGATGATCTGTTTAAGATAGATGTCCAACTTGATAAACACAGGTTTGCATGAACTGTCCATGATGAGCAAGCTTGAAGCGACTGTGGAGAGGAAAAACTCCCCTTTGGGAAGAAACCTCAGGCAGAACCGGGCCCAACATGGTGGTCTTCTGCCGGACCAATAACGAGGTGATAGGGAGTGCTGAAGACTGGGAGAAAACACTCTGATGGGTTGAGGATGGAGGAACGTCATGGAAGCTAGATGAACTCAGCTACGATGGTGGAGAAGGGATTGGGGGTGGGTTGAATCAGACATCTGATTCGTAATCAGACATGATGCGATGCTGTTTGCGCTTGCTGGTTAGCAGGCTGAGACGTGGATTTGAAGTTGCTTTTAAGATGAGCACGGGATGCTGATTGGGCTTCATGGAGGTGCGGTTCGTAGCTGATTGGCTCACATCAGAGGCGGATCGGACTCTGAATGGAGGCAGGCGATGAGTTTCTTCAATTGAACTTCCGCTTTAGCTTCATATTATTTAAAGTTAAGCTCTCAGTGAACAAGCAGCTTTGGGCAAAAGTATTTTTTGGAGATGCACTACACACACACACTGACAGCGTTCGTTTTCCTGTTTGAAAAGGTTTACTAGTCCAGAGGCGGTTGTTTTCGGTTACTTGTATGAGATCCATAGAAGATTGTTAAGATTAGATAAGTGAAAATTTTAAACATAGTTTGTGTTTTATAACATGGCGATACTCCGGAAGTAAGCCACTCAAACTAGTTGGATTGCTTGTGCCAGGAACAGCACATCCCTTCCTGGCACCTCCCAACCGAAAATCTCTCCCTTTCGGGAGAAAGACGTGTACATGAAGGGGCGGAGTGATATTACACACTTGGAAAGAATATTTAGTGTGCCTTATAATCCAGTGCAGTTTATGGTCCGAAAAATATGGTAATTATTGAGTTTTGCTGATGTTTAACATCACGGTCCATAAAGAAAAACTGTTTTTGAATCTTGTGACTATGGCAGCTACAGATCAGAATGTGAAGCTAATGTGTGGGCTGGTTGTCACCTAGATGTGATGTGAAACTAGCCTCTCACAGCGTTTCATCGCCACTGTTTTAGGGTAATGAGTTTAAAGTCACTGAGAGTGGTGATGAATAGCTTGTTTTACAGAGAAATTATTATACACACTTCAGGTATCGTTAAATGAATGCCTGGTTCACTGACAGAAGAGTGTAGTATGGATCACAGAGAATTGATTAACACATCTTGTCATGGTGAGTTTACATAAAACAAAGAGACAAATGAACAAACAAACAAAAACCTTTTAGAAGGAATGTGCCCACGGAAATGGTGAGCTTTGCTTGTTGAATTTAGGATATGAAACATGTTTTATTTTGGTTAAGTAAGTCTGTATTTTTGCAGAATAGTGCTATTGTGTGTTTTTTATTAACCTTATGGTAAAAAATAGAAATGCATCAAATAAAAAAAATAAAAAACGAAGTGTTTAATCAAATCTGTAAAACATATAGCATTGAAATAAAAAAAACATTTTTAGTGCAACGCTCCAAGCAAACTGAACATCTGTGTTTTAATGTGTATAAAGCTCCAACCAGCTTTACATTTGTATTTAATTAGTCAAAGGAAGTGAAACACTCATGACGTTCAAGGTAAAACAAATTCTCCAACCGTCAGGCTCCAGTGATAAAAACTTACCACACTGGAGTTGAAGGAAACATGTTTACAAAGCATGATTTGCATCCCCTTCTCTCAAGGTGTGTCTTTAAAAGAAATAAGTTGAAACCATTTAAACGGTCTAAGATTAGCCGCAATCATCTCAAGTTTCGATTCCAACGAAAGCCAGGTTAGCCTGTCTGACTTTTAATTCCCAAACGAATGAATGTTTGTGAATTCCTTTCAACATCCTTCATTGGGCAGTTAAACAGCAAGAGAGATGTTACATCGTATGTTGGAGGACACAAATGGACAAAACTTTCAAACGCCTTCCTGTCGAATCAACTTTAACCCTGAATTATTTTTCCCTCTAAGCAATAAACTAAAACCACTGTTAAACTTGGTGACATAAAAGGTTTATTTGCTTCCTTTCAGTCTGTGTGCTGTTTTTCTTTCATTCAGACAAGCGTTTTAGTCACTAAAAGAAGCAATAATACATCCTGATGTGGAGCACTTGAGGGTAGAGTCCATAAATCACTTTGCCTCACTTGCATTTAATGCATTAAGTGTTTTGTGTTGAGCCTTCTTTCTTACCTTATAATTAACCCAAAAAAGTTAGGAACACAATGTGGTAACATGCCAAACGCCTTTAGGTATTTTGCATGCAGTATCATCTTACAAGGAAGAATGCAGAATGGGGTGCGGTGTTGGTGGAGTGGCAGAAAAACCCAACCCAATGCACAGAAGTCTCCATCCTCAGCATGGTTGTCACGGAGACCTTTTCCGCATGCCATTTCGTTTCTCACATCACCCATTTCCCTGTCTAGGAACTGTCAAATAAAACCAGTACAGTCACACAAAAAAAATTAATGCAGGATATTGCAAGCTTTGGTTTAAGCATATGTATTCAGTGGGTGAAATATCTCTCTTTAAGAAAATATTTTTTTATATTAATCACTTGTGGCACAGGTAGTGGCACCCTTAACATATCTGCACAATAAATGTAACTCAAGAACTTTTGTATCCATCCATCTATTTTCCTACACGCTTCTCTCTATTGGGGTCACGAGGGGTGCTGGTGCCTTTCTCCAGCTGTCAATGGGCGAGAGGCGGGGTAAAACCTGGACAGGTCGCCAGTCTATCGCAGAATTTTTTCAACTTGTATCAGTTTAACAAGAAATCCCTTTTCAAAATGGGAAGGACAAGAGAACATGGGGAAAATTGTGCTTATCCAGGCAAGCAGGGATAAACGATGTTACAATAATAGAGCTTACCGTGACCTTAATTGTGACTGGTCTGGCAAAATTAGTTTTAAATGGATGCGTAGATCTCAGACGTAGACTAGTGTGTTGTGAGGCGGCGGGGTTGCGGTTACAGCACAGGTGTGTGCTGAGCCAACAAGCCAAAATTATTTGTTTGAGTTGATAGAACTTTATAGTTTAGCTAGCCTCCCCCTAGTGGTTTGGTTAAAGTAACTGCAAAAAGATGGCTGATGTGTGTAAAGGGTCTTTGCCGGATAAAGAAAGCAAACCCAGTTTATAATATTAAAAAAATACAGCCTACATCGAGCTCGCAGCATCCTTAAGAACTCTTCTCAGCCAGCCCACAGATTGTTTTCTCCCCTGCCCTCCGGCAGGCGTTTCAGGTGCCTCCAGACCAGAACCAGCAGACTAAGGAACAGCTTTTTCCCCAGAGCTGTCTCTTTATTGAACTCTAACCCTCACTGATAGACTCTCCTCTCCCTCCTCACACCTTGTTATTCTGTTATTTACAAGACTGTAATGTTCACCTGCACTCCTGACTGTTACTATTTTAACAACTTTTCACATGCATCTTGCACTACTAACTATGACTGAATATTGATTTGCACTGCTGACTGTCTGTTCACAGTACCAATTGTTTATATATACATTTGCAATACCGTACTTTAACTGTTACATGCAATTACCTTCCACTGCACTTTAATTTAAATAGCTTCTGTCCAAACTCTATTTATTCATTTTATAGTAATAGGTAGCTGTATATCATGCTCACAATTCTGCCTATAGTAATAGCCACCTGTACATATATTCATAGTACATGTAAACTCTGTTATAATAATCATCTGTATATTATGCTATTGTACATATCTGTAAAACTCCACCTGTAATATCCATCTGTATACTATATTTGGTACATATCCAGCTGTAAATTTAGTTCACAATACTAGTTATCTATATATACATATCTGTACATATCTGTAAAACTCCATTTATAGTAATACCCACCTGTATACTATATTCGGTACATATCCAGCTGTAAATTTAGTTCACAATACTAGTTATCTATATATTATACTCATAGGACAAATCTATCAGTAAAATTCTGATTATAATAGTATAAACCTCTATATTTATTCAGTAATAACCCATGTCCTGTACTTATGGAACCATTGTTTATCCTGCACTTGCTGCTATTGCACTTCTGGCTAGACCTAAACTGCATTTTGTTGCATTGTACCTGTACCTGTGTAATGACAATAAAGTTGAATCTAATCTAATCTAATATATTTTAAAGTAAAATATCTCACAAACTGCAGTTAAAATTAGAAACTTCACAGCGGTACATGCAGAAGAGCAGCTAAAGCGGAGTAAGGTTACGAAACAACTATCAATATGTCAATGAGCACTGTTCAATCCATCATCTAAAAAGTAAAAATAGTGACTAAAGCCCAACCACAAACTTTTGCTAAACTCACGAGTCAGGAAAGGACAGCATTATGCAGAGAACAGCCAAGAGACCTAGGGTAATTGCAGATATTCACAGCTCAGCTGGGAGAATCTGCTGACAACGTTTGGCGGTGCTTTCCACCCATCACTTCCTCCACATTCCCAAAACCAGACTCAGGACAATGGGAGATAGGGCATTTTGTGCTGCTGCCCCACATCTGTGAAATGCCCTCCCTGACACCTTGAGGGCACCTCAATCCACTGAGTGTTTTAAAAAAGGCCTTAAAACATTCCTTTTTAGCAAAGCTTTTGGTCCCCTTTAGATGTTTTTTCTCTCTTCTAAAAATTATTTTTTTTAATAATTTTTTTAGTTTTTCTCTTTTTTACCTGTAGTACTTTGAGATCGTTTGATGGAAAGTGCAGTATAAATTAAATGTATTATTATTATTATTATTATCTAGCTTTTATGAAAGTGCCGTTATTGATTGATGAGCAGCACGGTTTTTTCATTGCAGGGACTTGATGCCTTTACCCTGGATTTTGAAAGCCCTCCGTATGTTTCAACACAATTTTAACAAAGTAATTAAAATTTCTCTGGTCCACACTTTCTGGATAAAAGGTTCGTGTCTGGGGTGAGGACTTTTAGATTACCTCAGGATTGTTGAGGGGCAGGTTCCTGCCTCGAGCAACAATAATTAGGGGACCCTTTCTTGCAGTGGTCTGACTTCTGGTTACCAGCCCTATTTAAGACCTGTGTGTTGTTTTGTTATATTTCATGCCAGAATCATATTTAAACTACAATGACTACCAAACTTAAATATGATTTTAGCTAGGGTGCCATGTACCCTCTAAAAATTCTTGCTATACACTTTATTGGAGTGCCTAAGAAGACCCCCAGTGGCAGACACCTACCTGTCTCCACCAGCTGTGGACACATCAAAGCTAACCATCTCCAGTTATATTCAATGTTATTTATATAGCACCAATTCACAACACATGTCATCTCAAGGCACTTTACAAAGTTAATGAGTGTGTTAATGAGTTAAATCATCCACACAGATTGGTCAAAATGTTTCCTATGTAAGAAAACCCAGCAAATTGTATTGAATCTTGACAAGCAACATTCACTCATCCTGAGAGAGCGTAGATAACCATGCCACTGCCTTTGATGTGGGTATGTGAGCCAGACAGGAAGTGTCTGTGCTGTTAGCATCTGTTGTTCACTGAAGGGAATTCTGCTGGTGCGACGTGACAGTTGCACACAAAGCTTTTCTCGGTGGTAAAGAGTTGCAAACGCATTGCAAGTATGTACATGCACTGCAAACACAAAAAAGTATTTCACACACAAAACTGAGACTAACACACAAAACAAGTGCAATGGGAAAATGCAGCAAAAGAGGAACACTGCTATCACAGAAATTAGACACACAAAGTGCAAATATGCTGCAAACACAAGTCAAGGGTCTTCAGACCTCTCATACTGTAGTGATCGACACATCAGAAATGCAAAAGTCTCAAGCACGCTAATACTAAGGATGTGTGTATATATACCACTGCTTTATAATATTGAAAAAGATTAAGGGCCTGAACTTCAAAGATTCCAAAAAGGGAGCGTTATATTGTGTCAACAGAAAACTGAGAGCAAAAAGTGGGCGTCCTGCCCACTGTTCTTGAGAAGAAGTACAAAACAGATTTGGCCAGCTTTTGTTAAGCACAAAATCTCTTTCTGGGGGGTTGGTTTGTTTTGGCTGAACTGCAATGCCGAAGGGGGGCGGGGAAGGTGCATTTGGTAAAGCTGTATTACGTCGGGACAGTAGCAGGACTGGGTAAATACCTCTTGTTGCACAAAACTTTTTTTACTCCATTTCCGGGGACAGCTTTTGCCAGGGACAGGTCATCCAAAATGGAATCTGTCCCGGGAAATCGGGGACATCTGGTCACCCTACCGGAGGGGCGGAGTGATATTACATGCTTGGGAAGAGTATGTAATGCGCCTTATAATCCGGTGCCCCTTATATGTGGACAAAGACACACACATAAATTCATGGTGCGCCTTATGGTCCAAAATTAAATTCCACTGCTTTGCTGACAGCACACAACTGTATATAAAAACTGGTCCATCATTGACATTGTTATCTTCGTCATCGTTGTTGTCATCATTATCAGTATCATCGCCATCATCTTCATCAACATTGAGAACCTGCCTTGAGGAGATAAAGACATGGATGGCGGAAAACTTTCTCTGGCTTAATAGCTCAAAAACAGAAGCTATCTTAGTTTGCACACCACACTAGGTCCCGTCTTCTCCAATAACACACATCACCTTCTCTGGTCAAAACATACCTCTGTCATCTACAGTCACCACCCTGGGTGTAAAATTTGATACTCATCTCACTTTTGACACCGTGGATGGAATTCTAATCCATAATAATATAGTAGCTTCCCAGAGTTACTGAATAAGGAAACGGCAGTTTTCGGCACTTTTATTGAGAAACAGAGCAGAGATCACATATATGGAAAGTAATCGCACCATATGGTCCCACTGCAGTCTGCGTCTGCCTGTCTCTGCCCCTCCTCGCTTTCGGCTCTCCCTAATACTCGATAGTGGCCTTGGCATGAGACAAAACAAAGACAATCTATCCTAGACAATCAACATCCCGCACAGTAACTACGCAGCATTTCAGCAGGCCCGTGCTCACATGTCCGAGTGGCGTGAGGCCATAGTGACTTCAGAATACCATTCCCATAACAGACACCCACATTAATCATCTCTGCAAGACCTCCTTCTACCAACTCCGTAACATTGCCAAACTCCTCCCCACACTCTGTCAGATGTAGAGCAACCTTCATCTCCTCAAGGCTCGACTATTGTAAATCCCTCCTCGACAGGACTCCAAGCAAGAGCCTACAATAACTGCAATACATCCAGAACAGCGCCGCGAGGGTCCTGATGAGGGTGCGGAAATATGACCATATCACACCCATCCTTCACTCACTCCACTGGCTTCCTGTTTCATCCAGGAGCGACTACAAAATCGCTCAACTAACTCAACAGACCTACCTCAAAGACCTCACCTTGCACCACTAACCTTCTCACGTAACCTCTGCTCAGGAACCAAAGCCACCTTACAGCCCTCAGGACTGAGCTCAATATTATGGGTGCTCGGTGTCATGTTTGGCTTTATATGTTTTGCCCACATGCAGAATACATTCGGGGATACAGGTAGATAGAAAAGGGTTTATTGAAGTCAAAACTCGAGAGTGGATGTTCAGCAGGATGGAGCTCGGACTGGGACCAGGAGGACGGGAAGCCGGTTTGATCTAAAAGATGAGAGGATCTGTTATCTTTGGCAGAGGTAACTGGGAGGATGCTGCTGGACGTGGACGTAAGCTTACCACACGGTGGAGGACCCAGGCCGGGGAGGTGGCGACGAGAACTGGGTGTTGAGCTGATGATGAAACCACAGGTGTCCGGAGAAAACGGCGAGTGGATGCGGAAGCGGGTCCGAGCAGCACCGTAAATTCCAGGAATCCAGATCAGCGGGAGGAACCAGTTGCTTGTCCGAAGATGGCTGGGTTCTAGAGTTGTTGTCCGGAGGAAACGAGAGGAAACCACGAGGTGAGCAACAGGAGAGGTGACCGATGGATCTTGACAGTTGTCAACACGAGAGGGGATCGTCCGGATGCGAGGTGGAACCTGGGAGACACAAAGGTAGGAACTCTTAGTCGCATATAAGGATAACAAGGCTAGAGAACCGAAGCTGGCTTTCATACCACGACGGTAACACTCTGGCATCCTCCCGCTGTCTGAGCACGGTTCTTATGGTGCTGTCTGGTGCTGCTCAACAGCCCGCAGGTGTGTGGGCTCCGCCCACCCATCAGCCACGAACACCTGTGGAGAAAACTAGCAGAACCGTCACCAGGCTGCACAGCCCTGCTGACAGGGTTCTGACACTCGGGCTTTCTGCTCAGCGGCTCCTCACCTCTGGAGTTCCCTCCCAGACCACCTGAGGGCTCCCCAAAAAACAGACTCTTTTAAGAAAGGTCTAAAAACCTATGTTTTTTAAGAAAAAAGTATTTTCTTAAATGTTTTATTGTGCTTTGGCTTTTACACCTGTTTTTAATCTTGCACTCTGTAGCACATAGAGATTGCTTTTATATAACAGAAAATGTAGAAAAAACTGAACAGAACAGCAGTGGATCATGGGGCAAATAGGCCGACTTAAAGCACACTGCTGCACATCTATATTTTAAGTGTCAGTGTGTACTGTATGTGGTATGTTTCAAAGGGTTTTAGAGTGGTGTAGTGTATTTTTTTTTCCTAACCTTCTTCTTCTTGTGTCCAGGTGTCTGGCAAAAAGATTCCCCAGAGACCAGACACCTATTTGAAACCTTCCGGGCCAGACCAAGAACAAAGAAGGCAGGGGGGAGTGGTTTACTGGTTTTAGAATTGCTGGAGAATTATTTATTGTAATTGTGTTTAATTTGGGATTTTGTCTATTTAATTAGTGGGTTTATTTCTACATAATTATTGGTGGGTTTTTATTGGAGGAATTTTACATTAGTTTTAAAGGAACTGATGTTTGTACACCCCTAGTTGTTTTAAGTGGTTTTTACCTAGTTGGGCGTGTCCCTTTAAAAAACCATCTTGTTAATTCATTCAGGAGTTGGCTTGTTGGAGTTTCCTGAATGCCACCTGCTGCTACTAGGTAAAACACTAAACTGCTTAACCTCCCTGCATATGCTGACTGCACTTGCACTTTTTTGGACTTTTTTTTAATGGAAAATAAAAGGACATGGAAACTGAGGACATTAAAACTGCTTGACCTGTCAATCTTTTTTTCATTGGTACCAACCTTGTTTGTTCCACCACTTGTGCCAACCTGACTGCACTGATCCACACGGTGGGATAGTGGTGATATATATATATATATATATATATATATATATATATATATATATATATATATATAATGAGAAGGGACTTAGCCGTTGAACAATTTCCTCTAAGCTTTTGTAGTTTATTTGGCTGAATTTGGACATTTTGTTGAGATAAGTTTTAGTTGGAGACAGCTTTGGTTCTGAATTTGATATAAATGTGCAGCCTGCCTGTCTAATCTTTTGGATTTTCTCAGTAAAGAAGTCAGCCACTTCTTTACAAAGAAAAGAAGTGGGTGAAAGCACAACACATGGAACACGAATGATAATAATAACAATAAGCAGTGCAAGTAGCCTACATCTTATTTGATTGGGGAGCATGGCGCTAAGGGACATGGATAATAAATAGGGGGGCGCTGGCCAAAAAAAGATTGAGAACCACTGTATTAGGAGAACAGCTTTAGACAACGTCATGGCCAAAGATTCATGATCTTATGTACAACGTGTGGTCAATCTGTCAATGGGTTTTAAGCAAACACATGCGTGTAAAGAAGAAAGGAACTGGACAGTTTGAAAAGGAAGAAATCTGTGAATGACTATCGAAGGCTTTTCTATGAGCAATAAAACTGGCTTCAACAACTCTAGCTCCATGTAACAGAAATTAATTTCTGTCAAAGAAAATGGTAGTTTACTGTGTTTCCCACATTTTTGCTGAGACCAATGCTGCAGATTTTTTGTAATATTAAAAAAAAGTGAGATGACGAAACTGGTTGCCATATAACCACATTTTCTTCACTCTTCTTTCTTCCTGTCATCATGACGGCCTCACCACTATCGTTTTGATGACTTAAATCTCTTTTAGCAAAGGAAGGCGGTGCAAATCTTAAAGACCATCTAAATATATGTTGGTAAGCGGAGTTTGAATTGTTACTTGATATTGAGCTGCTTTAGTTGAAAAAAACTCCATATATATTCTGGATACTGTGTAGCCCAGGTTCAGCCATGAGTATATTTCTCTTTTATTATTATTTCTTTCTTTCTCCTTATTTGATTCCAGATTGCACCTCGGTTTAAGAAGCTATCGCCTCTGTGCTGAAATGCAAATGTCAAAACCCAAACAAAAGGAAGCTATTCCTCCCTCCTCTTCATCACGTATGTGTAATCATCCCTACTGATAGAAAGAGACCAACCACCATTACCCGGATCCCTGTGGCTCCAAAGTTTTGCCCGTCGTCTGTGTCTAAGCAGCAGAGCATCACTCCTCTGAAAAACACCAAGCACTTATTGGTCTCCGCCTACATGGATCAGAGAGTGCCGGGCTTTGACATACGCTTCATTGGGATGTTTCGGAGAGACTCCATGCAGGAACTCCACTGCTTTTTCTGCTGTTCTGGCTACATCAGTGAAACCACTCCCGCAAAGGTTTTACAACACTCGGACAACTTCGGGTTTCCCTTTGTCACCACGGATGTTATGTGCCAGATCCCTCCAGAGTGCAACGCCACACATGTCACTCTTCTGACTCAGCCCAGGCCTGAGAATGGATCTGAACACACCTGGCTTCCCATAAGGAACAAGAAACCAACGGAGAAGAGGATAAAAAGATGGACTTCACTGTCTGCATCTCCAATCTGTTCGGGGACTACAACAACGTGCTTCAGTTCGCACAGACCCTGGAGATGTACAGGTCAGTAACGATGCACCTTTAACCAAGGGGGTTAAAATTGTGCAAAAATATCAACTTCTTTTTTTTTTTTTTAAGTCAGTTTCACATTTTTTGTAGCAATTTTGCATCAAGTGCCTACTAGTGTTGAGATTGAGGCTTTGCAAAAGTGTGAAGGTTTTAATTTTGCCCAAACAAACAATTAGTGGCTAGCCATGCAAGATGTGGATGACGTTAGTATGTTTTAGTGCAATCCGCAAATAACTACTTGTGCTGCTTTTCTACTAATAATTTCAGCTCTGCACCGCTCTGCTCTGCTCTACTCCACTTTACTCGGACATTTTCCTTGTTGCCTTTCATCAGGACCCACTGACAGCTTTTGGTTAGCTTGAAGGCCACAGCTCCTGCAAACAGCGTTTGTGCGCTTTACTGCTATTAAGCATTACTCTGTGATGTTAACACCATAAAGAAATCTGTGAGAACTGGTAAAGAATAAAAAAGTAAATCATATAAAAAAAATACAAATAATGTTTGTATTATTGTATATCCGATGATGTCTTCAATATAAAATAATCCACTGGGATAAATATGGCGCTGAACTAATAATATTCTCTGCCTGCAACAGATATTGGGTGGGCTATGCCAAAAAGCATACACCAAACTATCTCTGATCTAGTATTACAATATGTTCTAATTACTGCAGTAATAATATTTAAGTGTGTGGCATTAAATATGAAATGGTATTTACCATTTTTACACTGTACTGGTAGATGGAACCTTAATTTTAAGTTTTAAATAACGCTTTCTGGATATCTATCTGGGACCAACTTCAGTTTGTGCAATGATTACAAAAAACTGTTAGAATGTGCAGCAAGACTCCCAAACTCCATCAAATTTACTACCACACGTATATTATGAGGGGGTGGTCATAACAGAGCATACGTTTTAATGAGAGAGAACGTCGCTGAGGCAGTGGCGGCGGGGGGGAAGTTTTCTTCGTAGGGGCTGTAACTTGAATAGACATTCCGTTTCAATTCAGCCTTAGTTTTATATATAGCACCAAATCAAAATATAGTATATATATATATATATATATAATATATATATATATATATAATATATATATATATATATATATAATAGATTATATATATATATATATATATATATATATATATATAATCATAATCAAAACATATACTAAGATATCACACAAGTGTATTTATATGAATTAAGCCAAGAGAACAAGCAGACTTCTACTTTTTATACATAGATTGGGCTGTTCTGTCTTTGGGAGGAGCAAATTTCTCAATAACTCTGTGGTTTGGGATAGTTTTGACAGTGACGCTACAAAATCTTAACCTGACTCCGCCAGATGGATTTGCTCCGCATATCTATCTGGAAACCTTCCGTTAAATACTGGTTAGCTGATTGGTCTATGTTGGTGATAGACGGGCCAAATAAACCAATCAGATCAACGAAGCATATGACGTACTAACAGCGACGACGAAAACACAACCACAAGCTCTTGCCAAAACCAGTCGGGAGAAGAGCAAAAACATATTTTCCTCTGAGAAAAGCCTCCAGAGCAGTGTTTTGCTCTTCTTTCAGTAAAGAAATACTCTGTAATTCCGATAAAACTTGCTCGATAGCCACGCTAACGCTAGCTTCATCGGCTGAAGCCGCCATGTTTTTAGACTGAACTGTCGCGCTTCTCGTTGCGTCACACCTCAACCCGCCTCAAAGCCAACGCTGATTGGACGTTCGTTTGGTGAACGGCTCCAAATTTTCTTTAACGGAGGGTAGCCAGACTGATCTGCGAGTGAAACCTTGAAAGCTCGCGAGATCAGGATGGTCTCACGAGGCTAACAAAATCCACCAAATCCACTAAAAACACCCAGATTTTCTGAGCTTTCACTTCCATCATGGCCACGCAGGGCAAGTTCAAATGCACCACAGAACTTGACAGTCTTTTATTTTTGATAGAATTTGATAGGTCTTTGTCAACCTCCTCATTGTGCTTGCGGATCTCTAACATATAGCCTTCATCAAGTTGAGAGGAAAGGTTTATTTTCCCAAACATGGCTATTCGCAGTGCATTTTTCATGTGAGTCCCAGACCATTCATGTCTTGTTGCCTTTTCCGAAAGGTGCTTTAAATCGGTCGTATCTGTCTTAATCCATGCTGGGTCTTTAACCCCTATCTTCTCTTGATAAGGTCTTCTCTCAAAAGTTATGTTTTTGAGTGACTGTACTGAAACATTTTTATTGCACCACTTCTAATTTCTGTCCAATCGTCTCTGACTCCCACGGCTCGGCCTTCATTCAGGCAAACTTTATAACAGACAGCTCTGACGTCGCCCCGTGGTGGGAGAGTATGTGTAAATCAAGCTGCATTCAGCTCAAGAAAAGCTACTGCACATGTAGGTGGCTGCGGCTTGAAGGGTGCGGCTTTGTTGTCTTGCAATCAGAAGGTTTTGGGTTCAATTCCAGCTTCCCCCCTGTTGCTTGTTGATGTGCCCCTGGGCAAGGCACTTAACCCCAAGTTGCCTACTGAATAAGCAGAGCCCAGGAATAGTAGTTGACAAGTTCAATGCTTTTCTTTGGCACACTAGTCAATCTTCTATATTTATTCTGCTAATAATCATCTAAAAGTAATTTCTGTGGTTGAACAAAATACATTTTTAAGTCAAATAATGTGGCCTAGATGTGTATGAGCCATTTAGACGTTAAATAGAGAAATTTTCCATTTAAAAAAAATGGTGAGAGAGAGCAGAGGCAGATGTGCTCCTAAAATGGCTCTACAGAGCAAACAGCATCTCTCTCTGTCTGCTGCTAACACAGCCGGCCCACATCTAAATCACGGATTATGCATGCATTCAGAGAAAAGTTGGCTACTACTGTACATGTAGGTCCCTAACAGCTGGAGGTAACTGGGAGTGGGGGGTTCCCAAAGCAGGATAAAAAAAGCACAAAGTGTGTGCACACAGTTACAAAACAATGGAGCTGTGTAAGCTGTCCTACATCAGAGGGAAAGCACATGTTAGATGTTTTTGAGATGGTTTGGGACGCGTACAGAGGAGGAATAGTGAGAGAGCCGTCGTAGGAAGTGAGGCTGGAACTACCAGGCAGGAGGCCTAGATGAAGACCAAAGGAGATTTATGGATGGAGTTAAAGAGGACATGAAGATAGTTGGTGTGAGAGAAGATGATGCTGAAGGTAGGTTAGATGGAGACAGATGATTCACCGTGGCAACCCCCAAAAGGGAAAGATGAATATGTTCTATTATGTTTTGTAAATACAGTGAGTGTTTTGTCTTTTTGTTCAAGGTTGCTCGAGTGAAGTGACAGAGTGGTGATTTACAACACCAGCTGTGGCCCAGACCTCGACCGCCTTCTGGAGAGTTACAAGCAGGAGGAGGGCTTCGTGGAAGTGGTTCCTGGCCAATCGACAAGCACATGAATCCGTCCCGGGGATGGCTTTTTTCAGAACATGGTGGCGATATCCACTACTTCGGCCAGCTCACCACACTCAACGAGTGCATTTACAGATCCATGGAGCGTTCCCGCTACGTCCTGCTAAACGACATAGATGAGATCATCATGCCGTATCAAGAAGACAGCCTGAAGTCCCTGATGGACAGGCTGCAAACACAGTTTCCAAATGTAGGTTGTTCACAATTGCATTGTCCATATTTCCTATGTTCCCGTCATTTTTAAAGCATATTCACATTTGCAGGTGGGAGTGTTCCTCATTGAGAACCAATCTTTCCTAAAAAGCACTTTGAACCGAGTGGGAAGTTTCACCTTCCTCAGTGGTGGAACGGGGTGCCGGGAATTAATATTCTGGGCACATCTACAGAGAAGAAATGACCGAAAGATTTACCATCCATACAAGATGCTAGTTCAGCCAA